>NC_136967.1:5725000-5747500 GCF_032717465.1 Coenobita brevimanus
TCACTAATTACACATTATAAACATCATAGCGTATTCACAGACTCATAGGCTACTCACATTACACTTTCGCCCACACACTCTCACAGTTGGTCCCTCACTCTCACATTCACATTCACACAAGTACACTCACATTCCCTCATTCACACCTTAACACTCATAGTTACATTCACACCCACATTCATTTTCCCTCCTCATTCTCACATTCTCGCTCACAGTCTCACATGTTCACTCTCATTGTTAGAGCAATAGTATCTCTCTCACTCTCAGGTTTACATTCACGCACTTACTCTTATTCCCTTACTCTCACACCTACATTAATTCACACCTCACTCCCACACTTGCACTCTCTCACAGCTACACCAACCTCACTAAGCGTAAGAGAGAGAGAGAGAGAGAGAGAGTTGGATACAAGGCCATGAGAAACTAAGGGCGTTTAGAGAATTGCCAAGTACTATTATTTTGCAAGTTCTTTTATGTTTTCTCTGCTTATTTATTCGCTTGATCACCTGGCTTTGTGTACCCTTGTGTGGCATCGTCTTCTCATACCCGAGTTTGAGAGAAAATGTTAGAGGGCAGACTTAAATATTTACCACTGTGCTGTTTGTGTTTAAGCCTTCGCTTTTCTGCTTTCGAAGTATATTTATTTATAGTTTCCAGTAACAGTGTAGCCTATCGCAAATCGGCAGTCACTTAACTCTGTAAACATAAAACAGCACCGTCTTTCATCTCATATCTGTGTGAAAAAATCTGTAACATAACCAATAAGCTTTTACAGGCAGGCTCAAAAATTTTACTATAAGGCATATTTTAATTGATCTCAGCTTGGACCGTCACCAGGGAAGAACCAGGAAAAGCCTTCATCAGCGAAATGTTAATAATAAACAGTTCTTGATATGCCGGGGGTAGAATATGCCTCTACCACAGTGACCTTCGTACTAAAGATGGGGGAGGGCGCCTGTATCCTGTCATTAGCTTGAAATTACGATACATGTGTCCTCCTGTGATGGCTTGTTTGCATTGTTGTCATATTCCAATGTTTTCCTTGACATGCGGTTACTATACTAATTTTACCCTGCCTAATATTACGATTTCCCCATCTTTATTTCTCAACTACTTTATTTCTACACAGGGTACTTTGATGCTGTTGCTTATGATATCTCTACAAATATGTCCTTAGTAAGCAGTTAGTAATAATACATAAGAGGATGTTATGATGAAGTGTGAAAGATGAAGCGAGAAAACCTCTTAACTCTACAGGAAAATGGCGTCTTGACCTACATTTCGTTGACACAGGGAGATCTCTGCCAACTCTTCCTTAGGCACTTATTTTCCATATTACAAAAGAATGCTCCCTTGTATGTTAATGTTACTTTCTCGACACAAATTGCATAAATAGCACACAAGAATATGTTTAACGCGTTAGATGCAGAAATAAACTGGTTTTTGAAGAAATGGTAGGGAACTCCTTTTACCGAAAAGAATAGGATACGGCCACTTCACTCTCACCTGCCGAGCCCTGACCTTCCTATGACCCTTAAGTGTTGTGGCCCAGACCCCCCTACGCCACACACCTATTGTCTTCGTTCTTGGGTTCCAGGGTTCAGTTCAGTCTGCGTTGATGATTATAATTGTCGTTCTTTCACACTAACTTGGCCCAGATTTTCGTTACTTTGCTGCTAATTTCCCATAATTCAGTGGTAGGAATAGATAATGCTACGGCTTTGCATCCTTTCTATAATACCTCTTCGTGACTAGTATGAAATTCGGGTGTTAATCTGTTATCAGAACTCAACATTCAAGATGGGGCGACGGCAATTGTAGGCCAAGTAAAAAAAATGGGGGGGATAATACATCTAAGTTTCTCCAGACTGTCAATTAACTGGAGTGCTGAAGGGGAATACATGTTTGATAATAACGACCGTATACTTAAAATTACGAGTGAGCTGGTGTATGAAAAACCTCAATTTCTGCAGGAGTTTTCACTGGCCATGTTACAGAGCGCATTAAACATCAAGGGAGGGAAACCACGTCACTGTTTACTCGCCTCACGAGCTTTAAAAATGGCCGCCACATATCCGGGGCGTATCTGCATCTCCGTGACCTCTAGTTTTGAGACTACTATGTGTTATCTGCCCTATCAACCCGAATGGTATCGATAAGCATTAAAAAAAGGAGAATATTTGATATATCTAATAACCTGACACATTTCAACAAGCAGAAACCGAATTTATTTGCCATCTACACTAACTTCTTTATCGGTACTGTGTGAAGGCTCATTTCTACAGCGTGAAGAGGATTCAAACCATGATCAAAACGTCTAAAAAAAAATCCCTCAGTTGAATGTGGAGAATTTTTAAGGCTGACGCAAGATAGCCTCCTCGAAAAAGAGGAAAAAAAAAAAGAGGGAGAGAAAAGCCTAAGAGGGGCGGGGTAGCAAAAGGACCAGGATGTTTGTGGATGAAGGGCCGCATTCTTGATGGCTAAAGAGGCCTCGAGTACTTCATCCTTACTGGTTTCATTCAATTTATGTCGTTTTAATGTTACTGTATGTTACTTACGAAATTTATATCGAGATTAGATATATATACATACAGAGGACACAAAAGAACAGTTGCGTGAAATATGAGACAGAAAGATGATGGAGAGGGACTCCTTCATGTGGTGGCACTGATATGATCGTACGTTGAAGCTGCCCTGATATACAAGCCGACGGACTGCGCAACAGGATCACATTCAGATAAGCGTGGATTGCTACTACTACTACCACTACAACAACAACTACTACTACTACTACTACTGCTACTACAACTATGCAAAAGGTAGTAGATGCAACAAAGTCATCCTAAGCTGAGGACATCTCGGACCAAAAAGTCATTCAACTTGAGGGAGTCTCGGTTCGCTGGCCTATGGCGTCGCTCGGTGCAATGCTCCCCTGTTCAGATGCAGTCCTGGAGTTCACCCAAGCCTGTCTGAACAAAACCACTACTCCGTGTTCATTTTACAGACGCCCTAGCCAGATGTCTGTCCAGCTTGATTGCGGGAGAATGAGTGAGACAGAAGAAAAAAAGTTCGATTCAAGAGCTCGTTGAACCTAATTAAATATAAAAAAAATAAAATAAGCTGTTTGTGACGCCTGCTCCCACAATTCATGCAGCCTTGTCAGATGATGATGATGATGGTGTTGTTATTGCTGGTGGTGGTGTTGGTGACGATGGCGACGATGATGATGATGATGATGATGATGATGATAATGACCTAATTTCCTCTTCTTTTTATTGCAGGTTTATCACAGCGCCATGGGTTGCTCAATGAAGGCGACGAAAGGGTGGGGCATCGGAATGGCTGTGTTAGATATCGTAAGTGCGAGACTCTTTAGTGAATTTTACGTGTTTTATTGGGTGGTTTGTGTGTGCTTAATTTACCCTCTCTCTCTCTCTCTCTCTCTCACCACAACTCAGGCCTTTTAAGAAATGACCCCCAGTGCTTCCTTAATTTCTTGCCTTTTCTTTCTTCACATCTCTCACCTTGGGTTAACTTTACAAATTTGTCTTGACCTCATTCACATCACTTTTACACTGTCTGCTTCTTAAGACAATATTAAGTTTATGAATGGAACTTTTAGACACTTTCTCTATTGATTTATTTTTACCTTATCATACTTTCTATGTGGCCGTTATGCTACCTCTTATCATTTCGCTTTTACACCATCTATCAAGACATTTTATAAGTTAATGGATGTAGATTTTAGGGATTATTTATTAGTTTATTTATTTATTTATTTATTTATTTATTTGCACGTGGCAGTTCTGTTAACTCTTACTCTTTTTATGTAACGCTTGTTTATCTCTCCACTGATCCATGACAGCCTATAGTTTGAGTTATATAATAATAATAATAATAATAATAATAATAATAATAATAATAATAATACCTCCATTACAGCTTCACGGTCTGCTCACCCTCGGCTTCTACGGCTATCAGTTCATGGTCAACTACTTCTACATCTGCTCGAACGACCTCGACATCGATCTCTGCTATGGCGAGCGCTACGTCTACAGCCAAAGTGAGTGTAGGCAGAGTGGGAGCGAGTGGAAGTGAGTGGAGGAATAACTGAAATCTAGCGAGGCAGTGGCAGGCAGAGACAGGGAAAGTAGAAGTCATTAGTATCTCACGCTCCTATAACTCACGCTCAGAGAGAGAGAGAGAGAGAGAGAGAGAGAGAGAGAGAGAGAGAGAGAACTTTGCATTGCCTGCTGTGGTCGTGTGTGGCTTGGTTGGCAGTCCTTGAAGAATGTTTCCATCATTTTTAGAATTTTATATTTTTCTCGGCTTTTTAAGTTTCATGTTACAGTTTGTTTACTAACGCGAAGAACGAAGCGTGCGTGTGTGTGTGTGTGTGTGTGTGTGTGTGTGTGTGTGTGTGTGTGTGTGTGTGTGTGTGTGTGTGTGTGTGTGTGTGTGTATTATTATATTTCTTTCACTGTATATCATGTGAAAGATGAAGTTCACCTTTGTGTCTTTCTACCATTTTTCTTATATTAATCGTTTTTCTTAAAATTTAAAACTAACTAGCTCAACTTCCGGCCATTCTTCTCTTGCCCCTGCTTTCCCTCAGGGTTGTTTTATTGTCCAGGGTTCTTTCTTTAACTCTTTCAATACACTGATGTCTTTTTGTAGTGGATTCTTGTTGTTACTAGACGATTTTGTTCAGCTTAGAAAATTCAGTCTAGCAGAGAAAGTATTAATGAAGGCTGCATCTAACCCTTCCATTTTCACGAGTCACTATGAAGCTGAATATAATCTTCTAGTATAGTCTTTTCACATGAACTTGGCCTAAAAATTGTCACCTCCCTATCTTGAATGCTGAGATGTTGCAACAGATTAACACTATAATATGATGCTTGTCACGAATAAGTGCACTGAAAAGTCTGAACTGCCATGGCTTTGTCTTGTCAGTTATGTGAAATAAGATAAAAAACAGAAAAAAAGAAAATTTGGCGCAAGTTAAGATGAAAGGCGTGTAGTAACAGAAATTACGTACTATGGCTGAAGAAAAATAATCCTTCCCCTCTTCCTGCCTCCTCTTCCTCCTTCCCCTCTTCCTTTCTCCCCTTCCTCCTTCCACGTCCCTCCTCTTTCATCATTCCTTCCTCTGTCTCTACTTGTCTCTCCTTCCTTGAGAAAGTCCTCCACCTAAACCAATTTTCCCTGACCCTAACTCTACCTGTAATTGGACCTTCCTTTTTTACTTACTTCCTACTCGTTTTATTTTTTGTTGCTGTTGTCTCTCCTTTCCCTCTACCCATCCACATACATATCTGCCTACCTACCTACCCGTTTGCCTACCTACCGATCTGTCTGCCTGATATCTGCCTGCCTGCATACCTACCTACCTACTTACCTGCCTATCTGTCTACCTACCAATATATTTGCTTACCTCATTACCCGTTTTTCCCCTGCCCTTCAATCCCTCCTTTGATTTCCCACGTGCTTACCTTCCTACTAACTACCTACCTGCCACCCTATTTACTGCCTATGCATCTACCTACCTACCTACCTCCCCCTTACTCTCCCCCCTCCCCCTCGACCTTCATCCCCTCCCTAGATTACCCCACTACGCCATAGAGACCCACTGAACCCCTTCCCCTATGGTGCTTTCTCGTGGCCACTTCACTTCCTTACGTACCACCTGCTCAGCCCCTTCCCTTGCTTCCTCCTTCCTACCTACAGACGATTTTCTTCAGCTCGAGGTGGACTTCATGTAGGGAAAGATTTAATGAAGGAAGTGTTTAAGGTCTTCAGGTTGGGGTTTTCCCCTGAAATTATTAAGAAACAAAGGCTATTATTTAACACCTCTAACCTGAAGGCTGTCTAAGGGTGAAGTAGAGAGAGAGAGAGAGAGAGAGAGAGAGAGAGATGAAGGCTACATCAAACTCTTCTAGCTCTTTCTCTCTCTCTCTCTCTCTCAGGCTGAAAGATCATTAGAGCACACCAAAACATAAACGAACATAAACATCATCCCAGTGAGAACCTGAACCTAAATACACCTGTAAAAAAAAATAACAATAGTAATAAGACTAATTCCTCTTGTTTCTTTCCCCCCTGTCAGGATACGCACTAAGAACCTACATTGGCCTGGGAGAAGGAGGCCTCACGCCCATCTTCGACATCATCCTCATCGTCTCCCTCGTCAAGGTAAGGACCGTATTCTAGTTGTCGTGGGAGGTTTCGTAACACCTCTTCCTGGCTGATTTATTTTGCTGACTGTAGTTTAAAATTTCCTCGTTTATCATTGATGCCGTTTTAATACCCACATACTTTGTATCAGTTACTTGAATCTTCCGTACAGTAGGCAGAATTAATCGCTCAGGAAGTGGTGCTACGAAATCTCCAACGCTAAGGATTACCGCTGCAGTCAGTAATTCCATGGCAGTCTCGAAACAATATGGTAGTCTGATAACGTCTTGCTAACTAATCAGCATCAGCTAAATTGGTCAGAGATTTGCTTTGTTCGTCCGGAACACCCGACTTGGAAGGAATGTGAAAACCCTGTGTTGTCCTCTACTTGCCTCTGGCAGAAGTCTTAGACATACTCTGTAACTAGGCAATGTTATGGTACGGGGAGCATGTGACCAATTCCATCTACATGAGAAAGTAACCCAGTATGAACGGGTGAAACTATAAATCTGGTTTGCAAGAGTTTAAAGCCTAGTAGCATGCAGTTGTGCACCTTAACGATGAGTGAGAAAAAATACCTATGAATAAGAAAAAAAAATCTAGGCCCGAATAACATTCATAAAACAAGGAGAAATTACATCCGTACCTGGTTGGCTGGCTGACCCTCTATACGATGCCTGACCCTGTGGCCCCAAGGCTGAGTCTTTATAATGACTTGTAATGCTGTGGTCTTCCTCCAAGATCAACTCATTATCCTCTTTTTTACTCTGCGACACAAAAATGCGCCTTGAGAGAGAATGAGGACGTCTGTGGGAAGCTGCTGTGTCTTAGATCGTGAGCGAAGGAGAAACTTTGCTGTTGGGTTGAAAATGCGCTCCCTTGCCCTCGATTCCGGAGCAAAAAAAAAAATATAGGTAGATGGATAGCAAGGGAGAGAGAGAGAGAGAGAGAGAGAGAGAGAGAGAGAGAGAGAGAGAGAGAGATTTACGTGTTGCAGGCTCAAGTGTTTTATTGCACCGTCCGTAGACTCGTCCTGTTTTTGTTGTTGCTGTTACGGTGGGTGGAGGCGGGACTGATTGGGGAGGGGGGGAGGGGGAAAGAGATAGGAGGAGGGAGGAAAGTAGGAGAGATAGAAGGGAGGAAGATGGGAGAGAAAGGGGAAGAGAAAGGGGAAGAGTGGGATGGGATGAGAAAAAAGAAGGGATGAAGATGAAAAAGGGAGCGATGATTGAATGAGGAAGAGAGAGGAGGAGGAAAGAAATAGGATGGGAGAGAGAAAAGATGAGGGAGAAAGGGGGGAGGAAAGAGCAGAGAATGGTGGGAGGGAGAGAAGAGTGGAGGAAGAGCTGGAGGGAGGCAGTGGGAGAAGGAGGGAATACGGGGAGGGGGGCTTCGAATTAATGCCTATCGACTACACGAAAATCTTAGAGGCAGACAGTATTTTCTTTTTTGTCTCAGTCTCCCCTAGGATATGACACGCAACCACTGAGTGTCCATCCCGGTCCCTAACTGTATTGCTGGATGGACAGGGACACGAGGGAAACAGATTTTTGCCTACCAGTCTGACCGGCCCTAGAATCGAACTCGAGGTCTTATAGTTTGCGAGCTGAATACCCTTCCACTGCACCACCGGAAAGGGAAAAGAGAGTGAGGCGGAGGGAGGGGGAAGAGGAGGGGAAATAGGACTGACTGAGCCTGTAGGAATGGAGTGGCGACGGAAGGAGAGAGAGAAAGAGAGAGAGAGAGAGAGAGAGAGAGAGGAGAGATGGAGAGAAGAGATGGGGGGAAGGGAGGGAGGTAGAGGGAGAAAATGTTGAGGTCACGTGTTGCAGCAGTTGGTTGATAAATTTCTCCCTCTATTGTCTTTCCTTGATTCGCCCTCGTGAACAACTCTCTTTACATTTTTCAACATTTTCCACCTTCTTTCCGGTTTTAAGCATCCTGTGCAGGTGGTGTGAGTCTTAGATCTTTCAATTTTCACTTTAGCATTTTTTCACTTGATTTATAATGCCAGCAAGTGTGTACATATCTCCTATGTATCTATTAATTTATCTACTCGTTATGGTGAATGTGATGCTCATATCCAATAATCTCTCTATGCTCTTTTTACTCTAACTTGGCTCAGAATTGACATCTGTCCATACTGAATGCTGAATTATAACAAAAAATTAACACGGGAATATGAAGCCAATAATGAAAGTCTTGTGGGGAGGATGTAGAGCTCTAGCATTGTCTCTTGCCGCCCTAGAGTTACGTGAAGTAAGCTACATAAAAGGCGAAATTCCGGGCCAAGTTACGGTGAAAGAACTATAGGAACCATCGTCGTACATCCCAGTTTCCATCCCTCCAGTAACGCCACAAGTATTCCCGGCAAAAACCCAACTCTGCTCCCTCGCTAAACACCGCCGTCACACCCGCTACACTCGCTGCACCCCTGTTCCCCCCTTCCTTCCTTTGTCTGCCCGTTGTCTCTTGGTCTTCAGCGTCTCCGATACCGTCAGCCTTGTCCTCTACCTCCCCTTCAGTGTTACTCATTTGCCCGCTTCTCCGTTCCTTCTTCTGTGCAAATTTACCTCTTCCAGAAGGAAAGGTGTATAATATCGTTTGGTGGTGGCGGGCATGAGAATAATACGTATGTTAGTCATACTGAACTGATGAACAAAAATGACGAATGGAACAAATGAAGAGGCGAGGTATATGAGGGAAGGCTATGTGTGTGCAGCGTTGTCACTTTTTCTATGTGTGTGGAACTTTAATTTCCCTCGATGCGTCTTTTCCTAGAGATGTTTAATATATAACTTTGGCTTTTCTTGATGTATTGATAAGTTAATGGAACCTACCCATCCCAGTTTTGTAGTATCAATAGAGTAATCCCCCCCCCCTCTCCCTCTCTCTCTCTCTTATAAAATGATCCCTCTAACCCACCATTTCTCTCCCGCATTCCCAACAGAATAACCCCTGCTCAGTGTGGTTTTGGCTAATCAAGTGTTTCGGAATCATCGGCATCAACATCTACTTTGTCAGCGACTGGATGATCAGGGAGAACCACTTCGAACACATCAACTATGCTCCAGGGGTGAGTTTACGAGTTGCCATCTGCCATTCGCACGTATAGGCTACTCTTTTTTTACTCTAACTTGGCCTAAAATTGCCATCTCTCCATTTTGAATACTGAGCTGTGACAAGAGGTTCATGCTAAATTTTGATGCTAGTCATGAAGAAGTGCTATGGAGAGGATATGGAGCCGTAATACTGTCTTTTTCTGCCACTGAGCTACTTGAAATGAGCAGGAACATGATAAAAGTCTGAGCCAAGTTAAGGTGAAAGACTATGGTGATTTTTCTGGCTAAGTGACGTATTGAACTGTGAATACTGAATATATTTAGCATCCTCTCTCGTTTCCAAACTGACGTAGAATCACACTGACACTTTACTTGAAAAATCAGTGAAGCCAGGAACAAGTTTTAGTCCGTCGATATTTAACATCTGATATATTTAATAATGTTCCTTGAAGTTAAAATACATGAACCTGAGACTCAGGCTTTTCAACTCAAATATGAAAATTCTAAATATGATAAGGAAAAGCACTTTCTTTTTATCCCAAATACATATTAAACACACACACACACACACACACACACACACACACACACACACAACGAATGTCTCAGAAAAAGTAACTACTTTGAGAAGTAAAAGTGTTGTGGGACCTGGAGCTTAAGATGTAAGTGTAGCTAATAACAACAACAACAACAAGAACAACAACAACAACAATAATAATAATAATAACAATCAGTTCATTGGTAACCGTCATACCTGGGAAATCGCCTTACCTGTCCCTTCTCTATTCCAGAAATATGAGTACCACTTCCTCGTGGCTGGTATTGCACTCACGCTGATTCAGGTCGCCCTCTTGATCCTCTTCTGCATCATTGCGGCCATTTTCACCTACAAGGTCAGTCCACGAGTCCCATCATGGTAGTCAACAGACCTAATTATGGTAGTGCACATATCCCATCATAGTAGTACTCTCTGGGTCAGTCCACAAACCCCATCATGGTGGTATTCTATAATTAGTCCATAAACCTCATCATGGTATTATTCTATGAGTCAGCCCACAAACTTAATCATGGTGGTTCTCTTTGACCAGTATCCATGTACCAAGTCAGTTTACCAATCCCATCATAGTAGTAGAAAGCTAACTATCAATGTCTCCGAATTCCGTTAACTAATAATCTACTTGAACTCTGCTGCAGGTGGCCGAGGAGAGGACCCGTGCCCGCCGCAGCCTGCGCAGCCTGCACAGCGTCCGCAGCAACAAGTTCAGGAACGCCTCCGCCCCTTCCATAGATGGCTTCGATGAGGACAACGTTTCATACAGGAACCACGCCCTCGCCGACAGCACCAACAAACTGCCTCTCCCGGGCTCCAACGGCAGCCTGGACAAGACGAGCCACTCGGAGACCCTCAGACAACCGACAGAAGTGTGAGATGTGGCGTGCGTGGGTAGTGATAGCGATTAACACTGACACTATAACTTATACTGGGAGAGTCTTTGCTGTGTTGTGGATACTCTAGAGCGTCAACATAGTCTCTGCTATGTTGTAGATGCTCTAGGACTTTTTTCTTTTTTCTTTTTTTTGTGATGTTCAACCCCTGCTGAATGATGACGGTCTTTGTTTTTTTTCTTGCTATATTCGGATGTTTACGTTTAGGGCTTACTTGAAAACGGCGGGGTTAGATGTAGAATTCATTTTACCCCTTTAGCATGAGAGGTCTTTCCAAAGCAGAATGATAACATCTAGAGATAACAAGAATGAAAATATACATACGTCAACAGCTTCGAGGGGATAATGTGAGTGTTCAGTTCTGGCTCCCCGGTATTCCACCCTATCACACTAGTCCAAGGTGGGGTCTGGGAGAGCTGAACTGATCCTGTGCTCTGAGTCAACCCGTGTGTCATGTACTCGTAGCTTAGGAGAAGCTACGAGCACATTCAGTAATATTTAAAGCAGTTTCTTGCACATTTAAGTTTTATCGGTGTGACATCCACATTGAT
This sequence comes from Coenobita brevimanus, assembly GCF_032717465.1. Lineage (NCBI taxonomy): Eukaryota > Metazoa > Arthropoda > Malacostraca > Decapoda > Coenobitidae > Coenobita > Coenobita brevimanus. The sequence continues at coordinate 5,736,237 of NC_136967.1, forward strand.
TAACATTTAAAAAACAGTTTCTTGCAGACTGCTAAGGTTTTATCAACATAGCTCCATTCCATCATCAGATATCTCATGCATCATCATGTGTTGCCATGCCATGCCAGTCACTTGAGGAGAGTTTCAGTAACATGCGGGAGGAAATTCCTTTCTTTGGCAAGAACATATATGCACGACGTCAAATCCTATCCCATTTGAGTCAGCTTCTGCCTTTTTTTCTTTTTTATCTCGAGGCAAGACACAAGGGGATGCTGTCCAAGCTTACTGTGTGGATAAGACTGTGCCGTATATCAAAGAAAGGCATAAGTTCCACTCCCTATTGTCTTATATGTTTCAGTATAGTCACATGAGATCTGTTTGGTGTGTTAATTCAGTGACAGATTATTGTCATCCCTCGTCCTGAATACATGTACAGAAGTTACGTCCTGTCCCGCCATCCCGGCCCTGTTAAGTACAGAGCTGAGGATGTCATGAATGTACAAAAAGGAGCAGGAAACACTTATTTTTTTCGTGTCCCATTGTTGTCCGCCATTGTTCGTCCCTCAGGTATGGAGTCAAAAGTGTCGTGGTTATTCACCCAAAGGTAATTTATAAATATGTCTCTCTGTCTCGTCATCCACCTTCCATACACAAGAAGAATATAACTATTGTTCATGTTATAACCCCTGCAGGTGGAAAGCTTAAATAGCCTTTGTATCGTAGAGTTAATGAAATTCTCGTCGTTCTTGTTGGAAGAGTTTCAAACATCTTTCATACATGTGAACACTTTCCATTCCCTAACCTCTCTTGTAGTACTTAGTAAATTCGGTCTCAGAGCATAAGTTAAACCACATAATTTAATCTTTTAGCCCAGACTGGTGTTTCAGGTGAATAAAATTGTCTGAAGGTACCACGAATAAAATGAAAACTTAAAGTCCACAAGGGCGAAATGAAATAATGATCCACTGAATATTTTTACCGAATATTAAGGCCAGTACCTGAGTGACCTAATGCATTCTTCTTCGTGTTGGCGTTACTTAATGCCGTACAAAGACAACACAGAGGCGTGTGTGGGTGTGTGGAAAAGAGAGACAGAGACAGAGAAAGAATTAGGATAACTGCTCAAGGAAACACAGGGTACAGAAAATGCCGTTACAATACCAGTGATCACAGAGAATGAACTTTTGTGTCATTGTTATTGTTTCCCCCTTAAATAAAACACATTACCCTGCTCTGTGCTCGCAGGAGGTAGAAAATGACATTAGTTTTTTCCTCTGTCGTAGCACGCTAATATAAGACTACAGTTTTGTACTTAATTTGTAATGACCAAAGAAAGACTTCAGATTTTATGTAACTTCCCGCTGGAGATCATACTAACTGAGGTGCTAATATGAGGCGGATGAGTCTCACATACTTGTGTATATATAAAATATCATATATTTTATTGATGTATATATTTATGTATTTGATGTCGTTCGAGAGAGAGAGAGTGTGTGTGTGTGTGTGTGAGTATGTGTGTGTGTGTGTGTGGATGTGGGTGTGTGGGCGTGTTTCATTATTATTCCCATCATTTTCGTTATGACACACTGCAATGGCAAAATTAACTGTATCCTCTCTGGCGTAAGAAATACCGTTGCACCTCTTTATTTAGCACCTTAATAATCTTTACCGTGTTATTTTTATTCTTTACAGTATCGACAAAACTTTATAACATACTGAAAATATGAAGGTGTAACGTGCAAAACAAATCGCTAAGGAAGAGATGAATACGAAATCAATGACGACGAGAACATAGATCAGAAAATTTGTGCTGTAATTTGCCAGTGTGTGTCTGCCGAGTTACCTGACTCTACCTAACTGTACCTGTCTCACCTGACCTCGTGGTGCAGCTTGGTTCAGGGTCATGTGTTTGAGAGGGTGTGATGAGGAGGACTGTAATACTATGTTTGTTTGATCCTCACTGATGTTTAATATTGAAATGAATGCTGTAAGAGAATCCACATCCCCCCAGCCCCATTTTTTAATAAACTTTCACGAAATCGCCTTTTGAGTTTCTCTTTTCTTAATGTCCCAGAGTAATTTTGTCACCGTAGTTGACGTGTATATCAATGGGAAAATTATTATTTTTATTATTGTTATTATTATTATTATTATTAGTAGTAGTAGTAGTAGTAGTAGTAGTAGTAGTAGTATTTTACCTTAAGTGGCAGATATTATCGTCTGACGTTGCATAAAATGGAAAAGTCGTCCCCAGTGTCTTAGTTAATTCTTTGAGTGTTTAAGGTTTCTGTCTTGGATAAAATCGTCTGGAATTAGCGTAATAAAATAATCAGGGGCATATACATCAAGGGAGAATTAATCAAGAAATGTGCAGCCTTCTGAATACGCATTTCTATCACGTGAACAAAATCGTCTGGTGATAGCTTTCATAACAAACAAATTAATGAAAGTGATCCTAGCAGCCAAACATAACCAAAATAACAGCGAGATGGTTAAGGCTAAGGACATCCATTTGACAATCATATGTATCCTGAAAGCTACTTGGGACAATATTAGAGAATGTCATGTCTCTTCCCTCCCTCAAGTCCCCGGCCCACTTTGTCGTTGGGCGCTGAGGCAGGAAATAGGGGCGGGGTCTGGTGCGTTGACGTCACTTCCAGTATGACGTCAAAGTATCACTCTAGTCCAATTCTAGTAAGTGGAGTGACTTTCCCTTGTGTCACAAGAGTTGCGTCGTCATATTTCAGCGACGTTGAAACCCCTCGCCTTCTATGCATGAATTTAGAAGATGTAAGTCATTGTTTGTCTTTGCTCACTTAAAGCTTAACCCCAACAGACCAAGGACGTCATTTTTTTTATTGTTTTCTTGATTACTGGATTTTACTCCGCTGATACGTTTTTTTTTTTTTTTTTTTCCGAACTGAGGGTTAAATATAGCCATGTTCATTCCCCATCGCTACTACACATCCTTGCAAGGCTGAATGAAAACGTCTAAAGGTAACAAGAACCGTATATAAAAGACGCTCGTACGCCCGGTAGCGAGGGGGTGTTTTGGTGCCAGCGGAGGTTGTGCGGGATGCCAACTGAGTGCTTTTGGCACCATATCTAGATATATTTTCATCTACTGAGCCCCAAATTTTGAGGATAACTATCGACATGAGCAATATTTTAGAGATGATAGCATTTTGTCATGGAGTTTTGTATACCTAACGAAAATCTAACACCTGATTTGGCATCTCTGGCGGTGAGACATATCGTTGCGAGGCCGTCAACTGTGAAACCTCAGGACTGGGGACGGAATGAACACTACGTCCTCCAATGTTCACTGGACCTGAACCCCATACTGTCACGAAATCATAGAGCTTATCAACTAAAAATATCCTTGTAATACCCATGTTTTAATTGGCGATTTCTTAACAACTTACAACAGCGAGCACATCGGGATATTTTGGGGGGACATGAACACCTCTGTATCGTTGTAATCGACTTTCTGAGAGGAAATTGTTCAAGCTGCTACAAATGATTACTCAAGTGTCGTGGCTCAAGGTGAGACACACACACACACACACACACACACACACACACGTCCTGCCTCATTCACGCACGACACTTACATATACGTAGGATTTACACTTTTTTGTACCCAAAGTATTCACATTAATGTGTATGGTGATGAGTTTAGAGTGAGAATATGAGGAAAACTCTACTGCATTTAATAAAAATTAATATACTCTTAGCATCTTTATTTTATATGTAGTATCGACACTAACTGTAGACTAAGAGTAAGAGCATGTACGACAAAGTAAAAAAAAAAAATCAAAGTACCACAACGCGTTTTAGATTTTTTTTACAAAACAAAAAATTTCTAATTTTATTCGCCCTAACTAATCTTCACCAACTTGCATTTGGGTCGGTTAGTAATATCCACTACTCATTGTGGTACCCGGAGCTCAAAATAATTGTCACAGAAGACAAAACTCATGACTGAGAGAGGGGGAGTTGGACTTGAATGAAACTCTGTGAATGAGGGAGCCCACGATTCTTCTCCCAGTGACAAAGCGAGAGCATGAAGTTGAAATGCCAGTATCATGAATGGACTAAGGAGGGGAGGGAGGGTGGAGACTTGGTGCAAGGGAGTGAAGGCCTTGATAAGCTGGATGGTTTTAGATTGGATATTGTCAAGAGAATGGGAGAGACGCGGTGAGGGAGGCAGGCAGTCATGGATAAGGACAGACGCAGCCATTGTGAAGAGAGAACAGTTACAACGAGATATGAGTGTATGTATGTCTCCATGATGAAAACTTGTGTGTAAATGTAACTGACACTAAAGTGAGTTAAAAACAGAAGAGAATCCTGTACATGGCTGTTATTATTATTATTATTATTATTATTATTATCATTATTATTATTGCTATTTTTGTTGTTATTGTTCTTGTTGCTACTGCTGTTGTTTCTGTAACTCCAGACTGAGCCAAATGTGAACTTAAGCCCAATGTGATCAATAATTACCATGAAATTGTCAAACCATGAATTTTCTCTAAAATTATATAATCTCAGTATTGTCTGATAAGGACTACAGACTCCACATTCCTACACTGTCACTGGAGTATCTGTTTTTATAACATCATGCGTGGAAAACAGTAATAAGCATTTTTCCTCACACCAATGAATTTTTATCTTTTTCCCTTGCTTGTCAACCGCAAGCTCAACTTTCCCTTGACGCAGAAGGCCGGCGCACCTCCTGCTAGGTTGTTTATACACGAGAGTGACGCGGGCGAGGACAAGGGGTCACCCGGTCACAGCGCAGCACTGCATTTCCGCTGATCCTAAGGCAGGTAGGACTCACGTACTGAACCCACATGTTGCCTAATACACCAGAAAACAACCAGTCTTATAACATCTCCTGGAATGTAGGCTTAAACAGAAAAATTTAAAGGTAAGTGAATCTCCTATGCACCTACATGATCGAAAAGCGTTCAACAACCTCTTAGGGATTCGAATCGATGAACAAGGAACCTCAGCTGGTGTCTCAGATTACCAAACCACCATGGGTTCAGAAAAACTTAACTTTCTTTTCATTTCTTCATACTCCAACAGCAGACTATTGAATTGTTTCCTTACTATTTTTTTTTCTATCTTTCTCGTCCTTAATGATCGTTACTAGATTCTATATTTTTTTTTTTCGTTCTTTCGCAGTGATGTAAGATCTCTACGTAAAATTTGGATCCCATAAAAAAAAAAATGTTATATATCAGAAAACGTATTTACATTTCAGTTGTGTGTGTGTGTGTGTGTGTGTGTGTGTGTGTGTGTGTGTATGTGTGTGTTCTAAATATTTACTGTGATTGATCTCGCTGAGTATCTTTAGGCTCTAGCACAGTTTAGAGACAGTGGAAAGAAACTATTAACTCCGATGTTAGTGGGAAAGGTGTTATTTCCCAAGTGAGGTTGAGTGACTGAAAAGTAAGACTGAGTGAAAGAATATGACATTGAGAATGTAGGTGGGTGGAAGGATGTCAGATTAGGATCAGGATGTGGAAGTATCGTTCATGGGGGAGGATGGTGTGGGAAGTGGGGTCATACTATAAGCAGAGATGGAAATGCTTGTGTGACTTTTTTGCTTTTTAGGCCACCCCTCACAGGACCCAACGTCAGGCATTAGTCAGATTGATACGGGTACGACAGACAGTGACGAGTCATGTGGTATGTTGCAGTAAACTTGAACAGTCTTTGGTATGTTGAAATATACCGAAACAATTATGGTATCTTATAATAAACCGGTGCAACCATTGGTATGTTGTAGTAGACAGAAAGTGTTTGGTATATTGCTATATTATCTTTGTTATAATTTAACAGACTGAAACAGCCACTGATGCACTGAGATGGAATGATGTCTGGTATGCTGAAATGGGCAGATACAATCCTCCGTTTGTTGTGATGGGTTGAAACAATATTTGGTTTGTTGCAGTAAAAAAGGAGGCAAACAATCTTTGGTATGCCGTAGCAGTGTGAAACAATCCCTGGTATGGTACAGTGCCCTCGTGTTTCATCATTCCTTCGTTATTTTATTATTCATCACGGACTTCATGAATCAGTGTCCTCTTGCATTACGCTCCGGGCATTCGATGATTCACGCTGTTGACTCGGGTACTGGGAAGACCTTGAGTGACTCGGCGGGAGGGAGGCCGGGTGAGGTGGGAATGGGGGTGCGAGCGTAGTGTAGCCAGGTGGGATGAATGGAGGTAGAGTAGGCGGGAAGGGGGAAGGTGGAGGGTGGGATAGAGGAGAGAGTGTGGAGTAGGGAGGGGTGAGGAGGGGTAAATGAAGGAGTGGTGTTTTTAGGAGGGATTAATGGAAGTATGGGCACACTGTGGGTGTGGGGTAGAAAGGGGAGAGGGTAGTGATAGGGAGAGGAGACACTGGGAGTAGGGAGGGGAAGGAGAGGATGAGGGAGTGGCATTATTGGATGGAGTGAATGAGAACACTGCGAGTAGTGAGACGAAAGGTAATGGGAATGAGAGAGAAAACAGTCTGAGAGTACGGAGGAGGGGGAAGATGAGTTGAAGGAGAGATGTAACAGTTGGGATGAATGGAGACCGTGTGGGGCAGGGAGAGACATCTAGCTTTAGGGGGTGGAGTGACCAAGGTGAACGCGGAGGGGTAGACTACGGGTGATAATGTAGTAACGTGAGAGTTGGGGGATAAGGAGAGGGTGGGGAATGGGTGAAGGGATATAATAACAAGGTGGGGTGAATGACTACGGTGTGAGAGTAGGGTAGAGTTGGGGGTGAGAGAGTATGGTATCCGAGTGGGGGGAATGGGGACAATGTGGATTAGGATAGGGTGAGGTGGAAATGAAAAAGTACAGTAACAAAATTGGGTGACTACGAATTGTGGGGTGCAAGGATAGTGGGGTGCAAAGTGGGAATCCTGTCATCCACGTCATCTCGCCTCCCCTAACATCATCTTGTACACGGTGCCCACAACCCTTCGGCCACCACCTCCCACTGGCTCTTAGATGGGGGAAGGAAGAGATGGGTAGAAACTGTGAGTGGAAGTGTGGACGAGAGGAGACGAGGTGGGAGGGGGAGAGAAGTTCAAGGGGCAATAAGGAAGAAGGGGTGGATGGGGGGGGGGCAGCGGACACACTTCCTGTACAGTGAGTCAGCGGGCAGTGATGCGAAATTACGTCATAGGGCAGGTGAAGCAGTGACGTCAGCGGGCAGGACTAGTGAGGAGTGACGCCAGACAAGGTAGCATAGTGACGTCACAGGGAAGGAATAATGCGGAGTGACGTCATTCAAAGTAGCATGGTGACGTCATAGGGCAGGTAGTTCAGTGATGTCTTCGGACAGGTAGCTAGATCGTCAGTCCAGGTAGCGAAGCAACGTTATTGGGCAGGTAGCGGAGTGACATCAGATTAGGTAGCGTAGTGACGGAACATGACAGGAATAATGCGGAGTGACGCCATTCCAAGTACCATGATGACGTCATAGGGCAGGTAGCGCAGTGACGTCATCAGACAGGTAGCAAGATCGTTAGTCCAGGTAGCAACGTGACGTCACTGGGCAGGCAGCACAGTCATTTCATAGGGCAGGTAGCGGAGTGACGTCATTCAAGGTACACAGTGACGTCATCAAGGTTCCTGAAATCTGGCTTCATGGTAGTAACAAGCTTATCGCACGTCCGCCAACCCTGTCACTGGTCCGGCCACTTTCTCGCCCTCCCGCTCTCCGTTTCATGCATAATTTTCCTTGGATTTCACTTTCCTTATTGCATACCTACGTTATCATCGCATATTCACCCTTTTGGGCCGAGGATGTGAGCTTCAGTCTATTGTGGTGCGTGGCAGGTGATTTTATTCAGCTGAGGAACGCATATGTCAGAAATCCATGTAAAGCTTTGTTGTAATAATCATCATCATCATCATCATCATCATCATCATCAATAAAGACGTCCCTGCACTTGAAGGGGCTGGAAAGAGAGAGAGAAAAAAAAAAAAACACTCAACCCCTTAGGACATTATGACGCTGCTGTGTGTAAAATTCTCAGTTACACTAAAGACGACCTACGCAACGCCTTTATCTTTGCGCCTTTTTCTTAGGGTTATTTCGTGGTTTGTTGACAATGAAGATACTCCAGAACATGGCAAGATTAGAAAATGAAGTGTGTCTATTGTAAGTCGAGGCTTCCCCGTGATATCTCTGAGCATTAGAGTTTATGAAATTTTCTTCCCTGAGAAATAGTGGGAAAATGTGCCTGCGTGTGTCTTAAGGAACTTACTTGCACCGCCAACCCTCTGAATCACATAGGGTTTTTATATGCCGTGGAAAATAATCTGAGGGTATGGAGAATTTAAACAGAGAGAGAGAGAGAGACAGAGAGAGACAGACAGACAGAGGGAGGGGGGGGGAGGGAGAAGAAGAACAGTGGAGGCATTAACAAATATAGCTTTACCCATTTACTCGGGGGGTCCTCCTGAAGCTCCTGCATCAGCTTCATAAACCTTCAAGGAAAGCCCAAGCATCATACAGCAATAGGGCCAGTGCCGTAATAAAAATGACTGGTTATTTATCAGTATAATAGCTAAACAAATCTTAAAGAATAACACTTTCCCCTTAAAACCATTATGATTACATTTCCTATTAAAGAGAGAGTTACATTTTCTATCACTCGCATGAATGGAAAGTGGTTTTGTGTGTGTGGGTGTGTGTGTGTGTGTGTGTGTGTGTGTGTGGCCTAGCAACCAGTGTCATTCAGAGGTCATAAGGTTGGTCTGGGGAAAATCACTCAGAAGAATGAATGAACAGGTACGGATTCACTCTCAAATATTTACCTTCACTGACTTGGTGAGCGTATTTCGGTCGCTGTTACAAGAAGCAAGCAAACAAACAACAGCAACAACAGAAACGGCAACATTAAACCCCTAGGCCCTGTCAATACCTGCCACTCTAATGACGTACATAATTAATAACGCCAGACGATTTTCTTCATCTTTCAAAATACCCTTGTTCGTGAAGGAGTCTAATGAAGGGTTGTATTTCGCCCCTCTATTTCAAAATGCCACTCCTAAGCTGAATAAAATCGTCTGAAGAGAATGAATGAAGAGGCTTATAAGTGCGATTTTTGTTGCCTTCGGTCTCTTATTTTCTGATCTTATCTTTCCATTTTTCTTTAATTTTCCTACTTTATCTTAATTTTTTTTCAATTTTGTTTTCATTTCATTTTTCGACTTTGGTTTCATTTCCTCTGAAGAGGTCAATGATGGCTAAACTTACACTCGGATCTTCAGAAAGCTTCACCGCACTAAAAAGAAAAAAAAAAAGAAAAAAGCTGGAGGAAAAAAAAATAGTGAGTACTGTAGGTCACCGAAAAGAAGCGGTTAAACTATTCGATGTATTTTCTGTTGAGACCATTATTCTCTTTAGACATTTTGATATAATTTTTGTCATTGTGATCAAAGGTAATAGATGACTGACCGCAACACGTTATACCATTGTCCACAACACGCTATATCATTATCGGTAGTCCACAAAATCGCGTTTCTACAAGGTCGAGAAATCAGGTTACACTCGGACAGACCAAATTCATTCTGTTGTTTTGTGAAATCACACGGTGTGAAAATAAAACGGCTTATACGTTATCCCTCCATCACTTTTGGTTGGTTTTGTTAGCATGGAGAGAGGGAGGGAGAGAGAGAGAGAGAGTAGAAGAAAAGGAAAACTTTATGCCTATCTACTGCACGAGGGTCAACAGGCAGGCAGTCATGTTTTATTAAGTCCAAATCTTTCTCCTCCTCTAGAACGCGACCCACAACGGTCAATATTCCATCCAGGTCCCCATTTGCACAGCTGGGTGAAGAGGGACGAGGGGAAAACATGCGGTGCCCTAACAGTCTGGTCCAATTGTATTTTTTTGTAACTGTACTCGATTTTATTATTGTTTATCAAGAAAGTGTAGGTTAAGGCATGTTACGTTAGATTAGGGTTACCATTAAATAAAGTGAGTTGTCATCCTGTGAAGAAAAAACCTAGTTCGTGGTGTTGAAGTGGCATACTGTATAAAAAAGAAAAAGAAAAATGTGACTGGTCCAAAAAATAATTAACACAGGTCCTCCGTTATCAGGTTCCATGTACCACGTGACTGAGTAAAACACACACACACACACACACACACACACACACACTGCCCTCTGACCACCGACTAACTGTTGCAAGTGGCAGTGAAAGTCCCCTCCAGGTTTTACGAGGGAACTTTAACCGTTAACAGTCCGTTGTGGCCGTTACCCGCACTCACACGTAACGCCGCCACACACACACACACACACACACACACACACACACACACACACACACACACACACACACACACACACACACACACACACACACACACACACACACACATCATCCCACCCCTTATTTCTGCCCAAAAGGACAGGCTGAGGTACTTGGCATATGCTAACTATAAATATTCACAGTATTTTCACACGCCTCTCTCTCTCTCTCTCTCTCTCTCTCTCTCTCTCTCTCTCTCTCTCTCTCTCTCTCTCAAGTTGAAGACAGTAGAGAAGGCGAGGGATAAGAGACCAAGGAAGATGGATAGAATGACAGATGGAGGGGAGAGAAAGGGACCTGTGATGGAGAGTTGGAGACATAGGGTGAACTGAAAGACAGTTGGCTGGCTGGATGAATAGACAGGAATATCATAGAGTGGGTTGTTAGATAGATGGATGGAGGCTTATTACTAAATGGAAATACATGATGAATGTTGTTGTTGTGTAGCCCCGGTCTTTCTAGTCGAATAGACCCATCAACCGCAGACAAGCAGTTGCCTCTACAGGGCCGTCACGTGCACTGAACCGATCAATTCTTGCTTTGGACAGGGCCTCACCCCAGCGAGGTGCAGGATCAGTGTGGAGGTTTATTTCCTGTTTGGACGCCGCATTTGCGTCACCACCCAGTTAACAGAAGCACCACTGTAGGCTGCACATCATCCCGTTATTCAACAATATGGTTACCACTCAGCGTTGTGAATCGTTCCCAGAGTTACAGCAAACCGTTTGACTTGTCACTGAGTGTAGAGTCACCTGAGTAAATGGTGTGATATATGAGTATAGAAACACAAGACAAATGATGGATTAATGGATGGATTGAAATTTGATGGATTGGTGGATGGATGAACAGGGACAAACGCTGGATGGATAGATGGATGGATGGATAGATGGATGGAGACCTAATTGGAGGGTGGACGAAGAGGCAGTTGCTTAATGGATTACAAAATTT
>NC_136967.1:5750000-5777500 GCF_032717465.1 Coenobita brevimanus
AGAGAGGGAGAAACAAGAAAGCGAGAAGAGTGAGTGAGTGAGTAGCTGAGGTCAGACAATTGATACGTGCTGACTAGGGTAGTGCCATATGTGTGTCAGGCACGGTGACAGACAGACACCAAAACAACGGAGAGAGAGAGAGAGAGAGAGAGAGAGAGAGAGAGAGAGAGAGAGAGAGAGAGAGAGAGAGAGAGGGAGAAAGCAATAAACTAGAATAAAGAAAGTCGTTTGGTTTAGGAATATGGCCAATGACGAAAAGAAGGGAAACGAGTAGAGAAATGGAAGCAGCCAGGTGTGAGAGAGGCAGCCAGGTGTGACAGGGAAGCAGGCAGGTGTGATAGGGAAGCAGTCACGTATAAAGGAAGTAATTAGGAGCAGTCATGTATGAGAAGGGAAGTGGGTTACGTAAAATAATCACTGAGAGAAATATGAGGGAGAAGAGTGAGACGTGTGAGGAAGTGAGTTGACGTGAAGGAAGTGGTGAATGAGAGGCGTGAGTGAGTGAGATGTGAGGAAGGTAGGAAGGTGTAGAGTATGAGGGAGAGAGTGGAAGATAGGGAGGTAGAGAGAAGATAGGGAGAGTGTGAAAGATGAGTTAAGAAGTGAATGAATGTGAGGAAATAGGGTGGAGTGAGGGAGTGTGAGAGAGTGAGAGAGTGCGAGGAGTTACGCTGGTGTGAAGGTCAAATGAAGGAAGTGTGTGTGTGTGTGTGTGTGTGTGTGTGTGTGTGTGTGTGTGTGTGTGTGTGTGTGTGTGTGTGTGTTTGAGAGAGAGAGAGAGAGAGAGATGATGATGATGATGATAATGATGATGATGATATGAGGGAATATCTGAGGAACATTGTGGTGTAGGAATGAAGTTGTGAAGGAAGGATGAGGGAAGAATGGAGAAGGAGCACAGGTATAAGTAAAGAATAAGGCAGGGTATGTAAAGGTAGTATGAAGGAAGTATGAGCGAGGCATGAAGAGGGTATGGGGGGAAGTGTGAGTGAGGAGAAAAGAAAGTGTGAGTGAGGATTAAAGAAAGTGTGAGTGCTTTAGTGTGGTCTGAAAATGGAGTGGAGAAGGTGGATGCAACAAACCAGCATGTGTGTCACCCTCAAGGTTAGCTGCAGTGTCATGATAACAGAACACGTCACGACCACCACCACACTCACCACAACACCACATCACTACACTCATCACATCCCCACAACACCACATTCAGCACACCAACACAACGCTCGCTACATTCACCACACTCACCTCATTACCACACTTTCCAATTTGCTACAGACGCCACATTCACCACACCACCACATAACCCTCATTTACTACACTACTCACCACACTACCACACCACCACACCTACCCAACCACCAGTGTTTGTCAGCATCAGTTCTTCCACCACCACTACTGAGCTGTATTTTTGTGGCAAATAGGGCAGGAGGAGTATAATATTTCCATCAACAGCACACACACACACACACACACACACACACACACACACACACACACACACACACACACACACACACACACACACACACACACACACACACACACACACACACACACACACACACACACACACACACACACACACACACACACACACACACACACACACACACACACACACACACACACACACACACACACACACACACGGGGTAATCGAGGCACAATAGGCAAAATACATCACTGAGGGAGAGACTTTACTACTTTTATCATCATCATCGAATATTATTTCTCCGTCTTCACCACATCACCATACTCACTACAGCAACCAAACGCATTACGGCACCACAACTACCACACTTATGATAACCACACAGCCACGATATTCCCACCCCCACCACAGTCACTCTGACCTCTTTTACCATCCTGTTTATCACCACAACACAACCTCTGTAAAGTACTGTACAATGCCACATAAATTTCTACAACTGCAGTCCAAATGCCAGTAGTCACGGATCTCCCAGTCACAGTCACTATACCACAACAGCGCTACAACTACAGTCACTATACCACAGGCCTAGTACAGTTACAAAATCGTATACCACGGGAATCACCATTACAAGAACTTGAGAAAAAAAATCACCCGCAACGGCGACCACCTACCCCATCATCTTATCCACCACAGCCCTCACTTTCACACACACACACACACACACACACACACACACACACACACACACACACACACACACACACACACACACACACACACACACACACACACACACACACACACACACACACACACACACACACACACACACACACACACACACACACACACACACACACACACACACACACACACACACTGAACTTCTTTCTCTAGGGCTTCGAACGATTTACTTGGTCCCTCCTCGGATGTTTATTTTGCATAGTAGCCTTCCTTTATATCCTCTATTTGTGTTATGACCTTCTATTTGACACTTTCACTACGATGACGCCCTCTTCTGATTCATTCCTGTTACATCCAGACAATTTTGGTCAGTTTAAGAAAGACCTCTCGTACTGAAAGGATTAATGAAGACTATAATCTCCCTCCCGTCCTAAGTTTTACTATATTTCCTGAAGTCAGCAAAAATAAACGCACAGGATATTCTTGGGCTGAAGAACTGAATTTCGATATAAGTGACATAGATACCACAAAGCAGACGACTGAAATGCAATACAGGTATGTAGAAATGAACTGATAGGGAGAAAGTGCTGTGGAGTCTCTTAAGCGAAATAGAATACGGCCATCAGCAGTTATGATCACCCCACCAACTAGAATCGCAATAGCCATCATCACTGTCGCAGCCACAACCAGTAAAATTATCCCCGTCATTGATCAATACGTTTGCCAGAAATTCCACCATCATCCGAGCTGCAGTCTCCACAAATACCATAGTCATCAAGATAAGACTAAGTGTGTGTGTGTGTGTGTGTGTGTGTGTGTGTGCGTGCGTGCGTGCGTGCGTGCGTGCGTGCGTGCGTGCGTGCGTGCGTGCGTGCGTGTGTGTGTGTGTGTGTGTGTGTGTGTGTGTGTGTGTGTGTGTGTGTGAGTGAAGTTCATGCTCTCGATTTATAATTCAGTACACGCCAACTCTGGAGGTCTAACCGCCAGGTATCAGCAACACCTGGTCTCTGCTGATTAAAGCCTCTCAACTTTTAACACTTAGACATAGGTTTTGAGCTGTTCCTTTCGGCACACCTGAGGTTTTCTTCCCTCCTTCTGGTTCTTTGTTTAGCTGCCTTTTGTTTTTTTCTCTTCTTTTTCTTTCTCCTCGTCCTCATCTTAATCATCGTCTTCTTTCCTGGGGCCACTGTGTGAGCAATTACCTCCAGCTATGGTTAAAACTCTGTCTTTCTGTATGCTTGCTTGTTCCTCAGATCTTAGACAGTCCAACTGGAAAATCATAATGAAATGTCAGAGTTTGGGTGGAATTACTACAGAGGAAAAAAACACATTGATCATTTTTTTTAAAGTATCAACAGCCCAGGATGGAGTCTTGGTGATAAGGACAGTAGTAATTTTTCTCTCGTTATCCACCTGGTCGCTGTCACACGGAACACTTGACCCACCCATGATCTACTCTGCATTTTAATTGCTGTGTCGCTAACGATGCCACACTTTCTACTGGAGTGCCACCGTTTCTGACCCTCGTGACCTTCCCCATCACGCACTGCCAGAGAAAGCCAAGTCCCCAAATTTTTAAACAGCATTCGAGTTAGTCTCCCTTTTTTCTTCTTTTCTAAACGGTGGTCGAATTAGTCACTTATTTTTTCTATACAGTAGTGGAGTTAGTCACCTATTTTTTTTTTTTCCAGGAGAGTCTAGGTCGAGCCATGTTATGCTGTCAGATTAAATTAGTATTAAATAATGTAAACTGATCATCCTGGAAAGAAAATTGTGTGATGCTGAAATGGCTAACAGTAAGGGAATATGCTGCCCTCACACGACCTCTTCTCCGTACTAGGCCGAGGATGCTGTCAGGTGGGGTGTACCTGTATAATGTCAAGCCAACTGTTATCTGATACACGTTTCTTGATTTTATCGCGGAGGCCGTTTTTTCTTTGGTTACTGTTATTCCGCTGTGTTCTGTGTCATGGGCCGTTTGTTATCATACGTAGTTTGATTTTTCCTCATGCCATTGCTTTGTTCCTTATTTATTACTCTTGACACTTCAGTTCTTTATTTGATTCCGTCCTCTGTCCCTACTACTTCACTCGGAGTTATACGCTGGAAATGTGTGCAGAATTATCACTATTATGAATTATAACGATTTTTCATTTTGAGGAACAGATACAGCTTAACCAACTCATGCACTCCTTTTATTTTACAAGACCAGGGTTAAATTTCTAAAAGATACTAAATTTACGGTGTAGTTATAACCTACCATTGAATATTTGTTGGTAGCAAAGAGGTTTCAGTATAAGTAAAATCTACAATAGAGGTACAGGGTGTTATGTATTTCGATATTACTGCAAGGACTTTAACTTTTCCCTACTCTGAGTAATATTTTTACAATTCTCCTAGGGCGTTAAGGAAAACTATTAAAGATATTCGCTTCTTAACATTTCCATATATTTATTGGTCATTACGCCTTGCACTGAATTTAAATATTTTTTCCCAGTATGGAGTGTCTCTGTTATGAATTTGTTATTAGTTGTTTGGGAAGGTTCTCCTCCTTTATTTATAATTTTATTGTAAATAGCTCTAATATGCATGCAACAGGGAAAACATTACTAAATCATTATTATTATTATTATTATTATTATTATCACATCTACTACTACTACTACTACTACTACTACTACTATTGTCATTATTATTATTATTATTATTATTATTATTTTTATTATTATTATTATTATTATTTTTATTATTATTATTATTATTATTATTATTATTATTATTATTATTATTATTATTATCGTAATTTATGGTATTCACTTTTTAGGCTAAACATGGAATTTCTGTAGGAAGAGCAAGCCCACCTGGGTATCCATGTAAGTCTAATACCATTATGACACAACTTCAGCTTGGTCTGTCGATTTCTGAGCCAAAGTGAGCAACAGTACATCGGGTAGCAGCAATAACTATACCAAACAGCTCCACTTTTACCTCTTGGATAAAAAAAAAACACTTGGTTTTCACAATTCCTGAGTCCTAAATGTCCCACTAACGAATATTAATGACCCCCTTCACGTCCCCACAGATAACACCAACTCACCACAACTACCACATCACCCACTCTATTCTCCTCTACTGTCAGCTGTGTAAACAATGCCTAACTACTTTACCGCTACCAGTGTCAAGCTATTAACGTTCTCTGTGCCTGGGAATCTGAGTAAGGCTAAAGACACACAAATTTGTTCAACTGAGGGCACTTCAGGCAGTCAAAGAATTAAAAGATTCGTATTTTCGTCAGCTTAAGAGTTTTTTTTTTTACCTTTTCCCAAACCATTTTAGGTTTTGCATGTTAACTGCTTATATTATATTGTGCTTTATGTGTTGATACAGCAATGATATTATCTTGTTGCTCTTGTTGCTGCTACTACTGTTGTTACCCTAGGCTCATCTGGACGTGTTGACATTAAAAACAGTCTAAATAGCATCATGCGGTATATATACTTTTATCACCTAGGGGTAGGAATATGTGCCGACTGGGGACATTTAAAAACATTGATAAGGGAAGGAACCGCCACGTTTATATCTTTATGATCTCCTCGACTCCAAGCCAGTAAGCGAAGAGAGGTACACTGAGCATCCTCCTTACAAAATTCTGTGCATAACATTTTCAAGTAGTATTGGATTAAGGTATGTGTAAAATGCAGTAAATCTCCGAGGAAGAGGCCCTGTAAAGCTTCCTGAGAATACGAGAATATGACAGTGAGACTCCAATAACCATCACTTATACCACTTGTCAGAGGACGTGTTTATTTATGCAATCTTAGACTTTTTTTTTTTCAGTTCTGGAGAGGCTTTTCAATGTAGGGATGTTTAAGATAGCTGCCATTGATTCCTTTGCTGTCAGGTACTCCCCTATGCTGAGTAAAATTGTCGGAGAGTAACATGAATAAGACTAATGCCGGTGTTCTTGTCACGTAAGGAAGCTCCTTAACACCTTTTCCCAGTTATTTATTTTGCTTATTACACCTTTTTGTTCTTCTCTTTATTACATAAATTCATCTAATATCTCCATCCACTGTATAATAATGTACAAAAACAAAAGGATATATATACCAGTCATACCCAAAAATAAATCTCTAAGGAAGAGGTGCTAGGAAACATCGTTTATCGACGAGAATACGCACCTTAAAGTACGCCATTATATTGAAGACCATAACAAGATTCTTCGTGTCTTAATATCAAAGGGCCCTGAATATAGTTCTTATGGGGGAATCATGTTCTCCTAATGAAACTGTGAGTGTGTGTGTGTGTGTGTGTGTGTGTGTGTGTGTGTGTGTGTGTGTGTGTGTGTGTGTGTGTGTGTGTGTGTGTGTGTGTGTGTGTGTGTGTCTTACGTCATACCCGCATCCTTGTTAGTGAGTGTCAGGGTGTCGCCTTGGCCTTGTGAGCTCACCTCACGTACACACACACACACACACACACACACACACACACACACACACACACACACACACACACACACACAGAGGCTGATTTACACGTGTAGACCTCACGTGGTTTACACCTGGCCAACCTCACCAAGATACCCACATAAAAACGCAATCGTATACCTTATGCATACACCATTACACACATGGCCATACACTCATACCATACATACCTATACACACACATTTGTACAAACAGACGAAAAGAATACCCAGGCGTGTTACCTCCATACTGTACTCGCAAAATGAGAAAATAAAAAGCAAACACTTATAAACACGGATTCGTTATTGGAATACTAACTTATTAATATGTGAACATTCATTCTCGTAACCCTGTTTTTCCCTAATATAATAAAGAAGCAGGAACAGGAAAACCTATATTAGTCACACACACACACACACACACACACACACACACACACACACACACACATTTGAGTAACACGCACATCAGCTGGAAATTCATGCGCGCAGGATGCACACAAGAAGGTGAGTTGCATCACACAGAACAAACACAACACGAATAATAGTAATAGCAGTTTACTGAGGAAATGTTAAATGAGGCAGAGAAACTCCATAAATTACATTTCATTGGTGCTTTGTCCGACACATCAGAGCTTTGGGTTTGTGAAGGGAAGCAACAGAAGATATGGAACAGTGTAGAACAGAGAAAAGAACAAAGACATGTAGTAAACGAACAAAGAAATTTTGTCATGTAACTGTCTGTGGGGCAAAGGTCTTTTTGACTTGAATAAATGAATGTGATGGAACACTGAATAATGAGTCTTACAAAGGGCAGGTTACTTAATCATGTATCCATCTTTATCATTTCAGGTACATGATTAACCCCTGATGAATACACCTACACAATTCACTGTATTTCACTGACAGTACTGGTGTGTTACTTTACGCATGAATTAAATCAGCAACATTAAGTGACGGAAATCGGTATGAACAGAAAAAACTCCTGAGCCACAAACAGTACAGATTTAACTTTGAATCTGGTTGACGTCACATGGGCATAAATATAACGCGGGTTGTGTTGAAATCGTGAGACATCCTGAGCAATCTGTGGTGGTTGTTCTGATGTAGTGTGAAGCGAACTGAATCTTTGGGAAAATTTTATGCACAGTATAAGGAGGGTTTCATCCAGTTTTGTATATTGCTAATTTTAATGCCGTTTTTGGCCATTTCTTTTCTTGTTTCACTGATAAATAAGCACATGTATAGTCCTCTTTAAAGGTAAATTGACTATCCTAAAGTTGTTTTCTTTTTCTCTGTTTCTGGATCATAACTACCCAATCTCTTCTTGTGAAAATAGCGTGATGATGATGATGATGATGATGATGATGATGATGATGATGATGATGATGATGATGGTGAAGATGATATATATAAAATCTTACCCAGTTGCTAAAAGATAAAAATCACATCACGCCACCCTTTCAAGGAATGTGTATCCTGATATTTTTACTCCGCGGTGCAATAGTGAAGAAGAGTGATGTTATATTCACACACACACACACACACACACACACACACACACACACACACACACACACACACACACACACACACACACACACACACACACACACACACACAGGCTTACATGCATTTATACAGGCACCCACATATTTCACAAAGATACACACAAGGCCCATTCTCTCTCTCTCTCTCTCTCTCTCTCTCTCTCTCTCTCTCATAACAGATATAAATGACTCTATTCTGTTGTTAACCAGGAATATTACTGTGTGTGTGTATGGGGAGGGGGGATGAGTCAGTTGTCCACTCACCCACTTACTCACTCACTCACTCACTCACCTCAATCTTTCACTTACTCTTTGAATCACCGCTGCACTCACTCACTCACTCACTCACCTCAATCTTTCACTTACCCTTTGAATCACCGCTGCACTCACTCACTTGCTTACTCACCAACACAGTCATTCACTTTCAATAGCTCTCCGATCACTACTACACCCTTTCATTCACACACTCACTCACTTAGACCTTCATTCATCAACACAGCCTCACTTTCCCACATTCATCCATACAATTCTTCAGTCCTCATTCACTTATTCACTTACTCACTAGCTTAATCATTCACTTAGTTCACCAGTTATCAGGACCCTCTTTCACTCACTCACTCACCCTCTCCTCTCTGTCAGTTACTCCTTACTCTAACCGGTATGACAGTCACTTTTGCATAATTATCCAGTCTATTCATAGTAATCCCATCAGTCACTCAGGCTTTTCCCACTTACCCCTCAATTAGATTCACTCAGACTCATCACATATATTTACTCATACTTTTTCCATATTTACCAGAGAAGAAAACTCATTTCTGACTCACGTTTTTCTCAGTTGTTTCTCATTCTTACTCATGATTCACTTAGATTCGCATGCCTCACTTACCCACACCTTGTTACTCACTCAGTCTTCGCTCATAGATTACTCACTCATCCATATTTCGCTCTAACCCATACGATATTAGATGCCTCTCTCTCTCTCTCTCTCTCTCTCTCTCTCTCTCTCTCTCTCAACACTGACATGTATGATTGAGACAGACAGTAGTTGCTCATGAACGCCTGTTTATAGTGATAAGTACTGTGTCCACTTAGTCACTCTCCTTGTTACCACCTCACTCACTCACACTCACTCACCTCTAATCACCTAAAACACTCTCTCACTCTCTGGTACATTCACTCACACATTACCTCATTCCCTCACTCCTCTCACTTTCTCATTCATTTAGATATTCACTCACTTTCTTACTTCGCTACTTATACCTTACTCTCTCTCTCACACATTAACTCGCTCAAGTTTTCAGTGTTTTACCTCATGTCTCTCCCGATCAAACAAACAAGCATAAATCTACAAAAGCGTACACTTAACTTCATGCAGACAAACTTAGAATTAATCACACACACACACACACACACACACACACACACACACACACACACACACACACACACACACACACACACACACACACACACACACACACACACAGAGGGAGGTACAATCGTCCGTTTATATGCATACACACTTACATAAACCCAGACGCAGACCAAGCACACGCACGCACGCACTCAGAGTCATCCATGATATTCGTACATTTACACATACACAATGCATATGATGCCTGCATACACTCACTTACAAATGTACATAAGAACTCGCAAGTTTTCCTACTTTTACACTGACACCCACTTGAACACACGCACAAAGACTCACTCATGCACATCAGTTTCACACACACATACACACACACACACACACACACACACACACACACACACACACACACACACACACACACACACACACACACACACACACACACACACACACAGGGGAACAAAGCAAAGGTGATGAATGTTGGGTACCATGAGCAACTTCCGACATCCGCACATTCCCTCCAGCCCAAGGTCTCTCTCTCTCTCTCTCTCTCTCTCTCTCTCTCTCTCTCTCTCTCTCTCTCTCTCTCTCTCTGTATATATGTATTCATTTGTTATTTGCTTTGATACCTTTTTCCTTTTAATATCGGTTCTTTTTTCCCATTTTGTTTAATCCTTCTATTAGCTGATTAGTTTCCTTCTCTTAACCTACTTCAGCACTGTGAAATAGATCTCATACTGCACAGGCCTATGCTGCTGTGTCTAACCCATTCATTTCGATGTCTCTCCTAAGCTGAATAAATTCGTCTGGAGGTAGCAAAAATTAACCAGAGATAATAATAAGCCTGATTCAGGGGGCTAATATTTGCCGCATATTTTTCTTGTTTTTTCTTTTTCTTTCTATCTTCTTTTTCTCAGCCATTTATGTTTTATTTCCCTCATTTTTATCCTCTCTAATATTCTCCAGTCTATCAAAGGTCTTATTCCTTCCTGTCCCTCCCTCCTTTTATCAGCCCCACCTCTCACCCTTCCTTCCCTTTCCATACCTCCTTTTCTTCTTTCTTTCTCCCTCCATTCCTTCCCTCTCCCTCCTTCTCTTCCATTATCTTCCCTCCGTCATACCTTCCTTTCCTCTCCCTCCCCTCCTTCCCTCTCTCTCCTTCCCTCCATCATTACTTCCTCTTCTCTCCACCCTCATCCACAGTCTCTCATTCTCCTTCATCCCTCTCCCTCTCCTCCCACTACCTTTCTACCTCTCTCATCCCATACTACTTTCTCTAGTTTCTATCCCTTGCTTATCCTTCTCCCTCAAATATTCCCTTGTGCCCCTCGTGCCTTCCGCTCTTCCTATCCCTCTCTTTCCGCCCTTCTTATTCCTTGTTTTGTTTTCCTTCCTCTCTCCTTTACCTCCTTCCTAATCTGCCTTCGTCCACTGTCCCTTTCCCCTTTCTTCCTTGATCTTTCTTTTCTCCTCCTAGTTTTCCCTTCTCCCCTCTTTCCTCCCTTGTCTTTTGTTCTTTTGTTCCTTCTTTCCTCCCTCCCCTATCTGTCTTCCTTCCTCTCACATCCCTTGTTTGCTCCTCCCTTCCTCCTCTGTGTCTCAATCAAGGCCTTCTCTCCACATTCCTCTCTTCCTCCTCCCACATCGATTCTTCTTGCATCTCTCTTCCTCGTCTTTGTTACCTTCCCTCTGTTTACCTGTCCTCCCTCTTTCTTTTTTCCTCATACATTCCTTTCCCTTCTGTTATTACATACTGTTTCTTTTCATATCTCTGTCATTTTTCATGTTTTTCCATATCGCCCCTCCCCATTTCAACTCCCTCTTTAATTATTCATTTATATTCATATCATTTAATGCTGTCTTCTCCATTTCCATTCCTACTTCTCATTTTATATTCCTCCTCAATTTTCATTCCTCTCTCCACTTCCTCTCTCTGCCCAGTCTCTTCTCTTTACCTCCCTACTCATTCTCGACGGTTACGCTCCCACCTTCCCATCCTCACCATCAGCATTCCTAGTGAGTCCCTCCCATTTTTGTTCTTAACTGGATATGCCCGGCGTATACTGGAAGGGCGGGAGGGGGCGAGACAGAGAGACTGCGGAGAAAGAATTAGACAGACAAATAACAGGATACGGGTATTCTAAGTTCAGGTATTAATTAGAGTGTTAGGTAAATATACAAAGTGATATTCAGTAGACTAAACTCAGGTTTCTGGCTTTTGATTCCTTCTTCCATGCATAAAGACAAAAAAAAAAAAGGTAATTTGTATTCACCCAAAGATCCAACTTAGAGGATGTGTTGGATTTGACAACGTGCATGACTGGCAAGGAATGCACCTAGACCGCGACATGCAACAGTTGATGAAGAGTCAGGGTTCCCATTTTCAATTCTAGGTAGGGAAAGGACTGCAGTAAAGAAAATAACGCCCAGCCAAAGAAACGAACCCGAGATCTGTAGGTTGCAGGCCAAGTATGCTTTACACTGCTCCCCCGCCACCTCCATATTCGTAAACAAGCTAATTCTTAAAAGATAATTCTGCTCATTCTCCAAAAAACAAGAACTCCATTGAAACAGCGTATACTTAATGGGTCTACTGCAGTGGTCTTATGTATGTCCCTAGAGTTTACGGATAGCTGGCGTCACAAACACACACACACACACACACACACACACACACACACACACACACACACACACACACACACACCTCACGTCTCCCATCCCGTCCCACCCTCTTCCGTCTTCACTTCCGGCCTTCCTACCACTCCCCCTCTCCCGACTTACCGCTTGTCTTTCCGTGACCGACACAGTTTCACCCCTCACACTGACTGACCGGCTGACTGACTTACTGACTGCTTGGATCATTAAGTAACCATTTGTCTCGAGTAACTGACCGCAGTGACTTAACGATTCTTCAAGGTTGTAAAAGACTAAGAATTCAAGTATTTAAGTGGTTTGTAAGAGGAGAGAGGGAGAGAGAGAGAGAGAGAGGAAACTGTTCAAACTGCGGAATGCACAAATACAGCTGGGTATTAGACACAGTGAATAATGAAGGCGTTGTTTAGTCACTCAGAACTCCTGCCTCTCAGTAACCTTGTATGATTTTTCCATCATCATCATCATCATCATCACCATCATCATCATAATCATCATCATCATCATCAAGCATCTCCTACCCTTCTTCACTTTGACCTGTTATCTCCTCCAGACTTGCGGGCTTCATCTATCCACTGGGAGATAAGTAGGGGGAAAAAGTTAAATTTATATATAAGAAATCGAGAATATGGATGACAGCACAAAGCAAAACTTGACCAGAGATAAAGTTAATAAAAAGATCTGTAACCCTATAAATTACCTGACACAAACTTGATTCTGCTGAGTACATTTATTTAATAGTAGACAAAATTTTGCCTTAACTTATGCCCATAAGTAAGGAAAGTGTTAATTAGGTCTTCACACGGAAAGCTGTAGAGCTGCTGTATTTCCTCAGTTTCATTTTTCTTCATTCCAAAACGCCTTTTAAGCTAAGCACCATTCCCCTCCTCCCTTTTTTTTTTTTTTCACCGATTCGTTTCAAACCTGGCACAGTTGTTCCTTGGGCCATTAGACTCAGATATTTTTTTTTCTTATTTTGGCCTCTGAAAGGGATTCATGGAGTCAAACGTCAAGCCATGTAAACATGAACATTTTTATAGCTTATGTTATTGTATGTTCATCATCGCTATGGCAATTTGCACAAAAGCATGACAGAGTACTGTGGCTATGTGGAGACCATCTTGCATTCCCTTGGAAGTGTTGTCAATCACGTCTAGATTTTTAAAATTCCTTAGGTATGTCAGTTGTCTGAAAAAGGATATTGAAAAGGTCAAGAAGGCTAACAGGAGCATGAGTAGGTTGGTTATTGGGTGGAATGGTCAGTGAATGTCATGACCGCGCGAAGGAGGCAGGGAAGTGAGGCAGGAAATGGTGAGCAGTGACAGATGATGGCAGGGGAGGCAGGCTGATAGCAGGGAGGCACGCGATAGCAGGGGAATTTGGGTGAGGGCAGGGTGATTGGTGGTGGATGGCAGTTGTGATTGGAGGCAGGGATGATTAAGTGCGAGAAAGAAGGTTGGCACAGAGAGGTCATAGACTTGTACGGTAGAGAGGTGGCGGAGGGGGGGGGGCAGAGAGACGATAAGGTGACAGAGAAGTGACAGGCTGACAGAGATGGCAGGCAGATGGCAGGGTTGGCAGGGAAACGGCAAGGTGGTGGCAGTAATCAATTTAACACCAAGTGGCCCTCACAGGACTACAATGGTGCCGTCCTGTCCTTAAGCACCGGCATCCTTCCTTCCATCCTGACCTCCATTCTGCCCTCCATCCTTCCTTCCTTCCATCCTAACTTACATTCTTCCTTTCTTCCATTCTGATTCTTCCTCTCTTTCTTCCTACCTTTCATCCATCCTTACCTCCATTCACTCTTTCTTGCTTCTTACTTTCGTTTCTTTCATCCTTACTTTCATTCTACCTTCGATTCTTACCTTCAGTCTGCCTTTTTTCTTTCTTTCCTTCTCTTCTGACTCCATTCTGCCTCTCATTCTTCCTTCCTTGCATCCTGACATGCAATCTTCTTTCCTTCCTTGTATCCTGATTTACACTCTGCATCCATCCTTCCTTCCATCCTGACCTTCATCCTTCATTCCATCCTGAATTCCATCCTTCACTCATTCCAGCCTGACCTCCATTCTTCATTCCATCCTTTTTTTTCATTCAGTCCTGACTACTTTTTCATTCCATCCTTCCTTCCATCCTGACGCATTCTACTATTCATCCTTTCTTCCTTTTATTTTGATCCCTCATTCCATCCTTCCTGACCTCGACTCTGCCTTCCTTCCTTTCTTGAATTCTGACCTACATTCTGCATTCCACCTTTTCTTTCATTCAGACCTTTATTCTGCATTTTACCCTTCCATCCAGACATCCATTCTGCATTCCATCCTTCCTTCTTCCAATCAGTTGTCTTTCTGCTCGTCCTTATTCACTACTCCAATTAAAGTTCATTCCCATCCAATAAGTTTTCTTTAATTTTACAGGCAAGCATAGCGAGTCAAACACATAGCATCCTCTAACAACAGCGTGTGAGTGCTGGGAAAAAGATAAAAATCAAGGGAATATTTAAAAGACCAAGGACGCCATTTATAACTTCAAATTTGTTTACAGGTGAAGAATGTAAAGGCAAAGAATATTAAGAAGCCAGAGAATTGCAGACGGTGAGAGGTGAGAATAACACGACAAGAAAGTGAAACTGGAAGATTATGATAGTTGAAAATGCAGAACTAAATGAGGATACACAGAAGGAATGTAAAACTGACAGACGTAAAATTATAAGAGTGTAAGAGTTACCGAAAGTGAGAAGTGAGAGAATAAGGCCGGAATGTGAACGGGAAATAATAATAAAAAGTAAAAATTTATGCCACTACAAATCAAGCGCAATAATGTACGTGGAGGTGAAAAAGCTAGAATTTACGTGAATGAGAATTAAACACATGAACGATAACGTGAATAAGATAAAATAAGAAAGGGGGGGGGTGGCGAGCAGACTTACACGAATAACGATAATACACACAATTTACGTGGAAAAAGAAACACAGGAATTTACAAGAATAAAAATAAAAAATCTTCATATGCACAAAATAAAACTTCTGAAAAAAGTAAATGTAAATAAAGAAAACACGGAAGGAGTAATATACATAAGAACCCCTGAATGTAAACGCGAATAGGGGGGACGGCAAAAATTTACAGGAATAGCTGTAAACATAAGTAAATAACACAGAAGTAAGAGAGAGAGAGAGAGAGAGAGAGAGAGAGAGAGAGAGAGAGAGAGAGAGAGAGAGAGAGTGAGACTTAATGAGCTTGATAAGAGTTGTGTCGTTACGGTCCAATACGCTCGTTAGTAGTGGCACTCCGGTTATGCAAGGTTGAGAGAGAGAGAGAGAGAGAGAGAGATCATTTTTGTGTTGTGTGTGTGTGTGTGTGTGTGTGTGTGTGTGTGTGTGTTAGTTTCAGATTACTGTATGTCCTTGCTTCATT
Organism: Coenobita brevimanus; assembly: GCF_032717465.1. NCBI lineage: Eukaryota > Metazoa > Arthropoda > Malacostraca > Decapoda > Coenobitidae > Coenobita > Coenobita brevimanus. The sequence goes on from NC_136967.1 coordinate 5,765,580, forward strand.
GCTTGGCCTTCTTTGTCTGTATGAGTGGTTCTAAATTCTTTGCTTGCATTTTTACCCGGCCTTCTTGTGTGTGTGTGTGTGTGTGTGTGTGTGTGTGTGTGTGTGTGTGTGTGTGTGTGTGTGTGTGTGTGTGTGTGTTCTTTCTCTAATAATGAAAGTTTTTCGGAAAATACCTTCAGAAATTTACACTGAATATGCCCCTACTCTTTCAGCTTTGTCCCGACCCATGCCTCATGTCCTCATATATTTCTCTGCCAAATCAAAACCCATGTAAATGTGTGCATTATACGAGTCTCCCTCCATATAATCCTACTTTATAGTCTTGATATGTAGAATGTTAAAACTTCCAGTGTAAAGACATCATATCATGCAATTTAATCCTGCAAACAGAAGATTTTATTCATCTTAGAAGGGATTTTGTATCAGGAGGGGGTTACCTGGAGCCTTAATTACCATATTCTGTGCTTGAGATGCTTCTTAAATGGCACAAAATCGCATGCTTAGTAACCACAAGATAAAGGACGTCGCCGTATACAAGGAAATAAAACGTTTTCTTTTTTCTGTGAACTTACTGAGGAAAATCGAAAGACGTTGAATACTTAGTCTATGTTCAGGGAAAAGATTAAGCCTTTGTTTTATTCGAGGAAGAGAAGATGTTAAAATTATCCTTGTCTTAGTCCCAGAACGAACCCGACACATCGACACAAGCAACTGAGTATGATGTAAGTCTGGATATTCCCGGAAGGCCACTTACGATCTAAATTTGGTTAGGCTTTGTTTTCTAATGCTTAGACCGGTGACGTGCTTCCCATGAATTTTTTTTTATAAGATAAGCATGGAAAATACACACACACACACACACACACACACACACACACACACACAAAACTTATTGTAGTTCTCCTTGAAAACCTGATCCTTCTGCTCCCCACCTTAAACATACTGAACTTATTTATACATCATTCAGAAAAGTAAAACAACGAGTCCCACCAAACACTGATAATGCTTTTGGTCCTTTAAGCGACTAATAAAAATGGCACTAGGTTACATACATGACTGATTAGAGCCAGCCATAGGAAATTCATAACACTGACACGAGTACTCAATGGAATCCTGCATGTTATGGTGTTTCCTTCTTCGAATAGGAATCATACAGACATATTTTAGGCTTCGACACACATGATCACTTACACTTTCCTTTGATTGCTGTACCTTTCAACATCATCTATTCGTTCTGAACCTAATACTATACTTTTTGCACCTTGACTTTGCCCAAAATGTTCGTCCTTTTTGCAGCTTGATTCACGTAGCTCAGCGAGAGAAAGAGACTATACTATGGCCCTATACCCTACCAATAGCACTTATTATGTGACTCGTACCATATTCTAGTGTTAATCTATTGTTACCATTCAGCTTTCAAAATGGAATGATGTCACTTTTAAGCCAAGTTAGAATTTAAGCAAAAATGTATAATTCTCCACAAGGTGAAAACAGGATATCTGCAAAAACATACTGTTGAAAATGGTTGTAAATAAGAGATGGAAAAAAAGACTGTATGAGTCATAGAACTGGTAGCATCGTCAGTTTCCTAGAGTGTGATTTCGAAGACGTGATCAAGGTGGAGGAGTGGGAGCAGAAGGAACTAGAGGGAGAGGGATGGGAGGGAGAGAAAAGGGAGAGAGAGCTAGGAATGAGAAGAGAGATTAATGAAAGGGAGCCAAGAGGTGTGAGGAGAGGGATAGGAATGAAGGAACAGTGAAGAAAGATTGAGAAGAGGAAGAAGGAGGAAGAGAGCGAAAAGAAAGAGTGAGGAGAAGGAGAAGAATGAAGGAAATGTGAAGAGAAAGCGAGGAGAGGAGAATGATGAAGGGAGAGTGAAGAAAAGAGTGAGGAGAGGAAGAAGGATGAAGGGAGAGTGACGAGAAGAGTGAGAAGAGGGAGAAGGGCAAAGAAAGACGAGCCATGAAGTATGACAGGAGTAAGAGGAGTGAGAAATAATGATGTAATGGGACAAGAGAAGGAATAGTAGTGGAAGTGGCAAAGAACAGTGACAAGAGGAAGAAAGATGAAGGAGAAAGATGGAATTGAATAGTGTGAAGGAGAAATATGAGAGGGAGACGGAAGGGGATGCACCATTCTCGGTACAACTTTACCAATACTACGAGTATCTATACCAATACACAGGCACCAAAAACAATTACACTTACACTCAACCTCACACATAGGAAACCCTTATTATCGCCTCACTCAGACACTATGCACATGTAGAAACACACACGTACACAAATACGGCACACATATACACAGAGCAAAACTTCATACACTATATCACAAAAAAATCCCAGCATAATCTCACACATACACTCCACACATGAATATCGACACATCTACACAGCTAATAATCACACATACAGATATAATAACTGGTGAACACACACACACACACACACACACACACACACACACACACACACACACACACACACACACACACACACACACACACACACACACACACACACACACACACACACACACACACACACACACACACACACACACACACACACACAAGGTTAAAGATCTTCGTCATGATAACAGAGAAAGGAAAGGGGGCAATCTGACCATCCTATTAAACAACATCGTCTACTTTATTACTCTCGGATTATCTTAGCTTAGGGGACGTCTCTCGTAGTAAAGGAGTTAGAGACCACCTTTATTAACCTTTATTGCAATGACACCTGTATCTATATTTTTTTTTAATTCATACAGACGATTTTTTGAAGCCTATGGAGCCTCTCGTTGTGAAGGGGTTAATTCTGGGTGAGTCATGGAAATAGCAGTGCCAGTTTCTTCCTAGAGTCATTGTCGTTGGGCGTAGGTAGATTGTTGAAGGAAGGGGTGAAAGGGCCAAGGAGAGAGAGAGAGAGAGAGAGGAGGGGGGGGGTAGACAGACAGTTAAACAGACACAGACAGCTTTGATAAATAATTCAGTTTCTTCCCCGTGATATAATATTGTCAACTCAGATCATTTGGGGGCCATATTCTCATTGACTTAGGTGGTTTTGTAACACCTTTTTCCAGCTAATTATTTGGCTTATTACACCTTAAACTCAGCTATCCGAGTACGTATTATTCTTGCTCCAGTTAGACAGGTTTGGGGAAGAAAGTGAAATATTTATTAAAACTCTCTCTCTCTCTCTCTCTCTCTCTCTCTCTCTCTCTCTTTTACTGACGAGACTGACAACCTCACTCCAATGACTTATTTTCTTTTATTATTAACAAGATTATTTTATTCTAATGCTATGAGACTTTTGTGACTGGAGAAATTAGATGTAGACTTCCTTAACTCCTTCACTATTAGAGGTGTGTCTTTCGCTGAATAAAAGCGTCATGTGGCTACGTGAAAGAAAATGTAAAATTCCGTCATCAGATTGAAAGGATTAATGAAGACTCTTTAGATGGAAAAAATGGTAATCACCTTAAGATAATTTTAATAGGAGGCCACCACAGAAGTGCAGATGCGGAGATAAGAGATAGAGTGTGAGATAAGAAAGGCAACTTCCTCATATTAGGCCATCTCTGAAAGCTTTGCCAGGGCCGACTAATGCCAGACCATTTCAGTACGTCTGGAGATACTTATATGAAGTTAAATATTCCTTACTTTTTCAGCGTTAATAGGATATGTAGTAGTGGAGTTAATTATTCTTTTAACTCCCTCCAGTCCCATACAACATTTGCTAAGCTGAGTGAAGCCAAGTAGCAAGAATAAAAGCATAAATGACGTACTTGTACTGAAAGGATTAAGTAGTGAAGAGAAGAATTTGGAAATAAAATGCACGTTTCCCAGGGTGTTCGGTTGCATAAATTCCGTAAGGACAAATATGAAAATCATGTAAAAGAAAACGGCTGGGAAGAAAAAGGAAATAAAATAAAGAGAGAGAGAGAGAGAGAGAGAGAGAGAGAGAGAGAGAGAGAGAGAGAGAGAGAGAGAGAGAGAGAGAGCGACCTGGATCAGTCAGGGGGCCTGCGAGGGGGGGACTTGCAAATTTCCTAGAGAAGGGTCTCGCGTGGTGATGGGAGGGGGGCCGGAACACCCTCACAGTTACATAAGGGTTCTCTCTCTCTCTCTCTGGGCTCCTCACGCAAGCACTGCTCTGCTCACTCCATCATCATCATCATCATCATCATCATTGTTATAGTCACCATCACCCGGCGCTCTTTCCCCACCTAAGGATGAGTCCAGAAAAAAAAAAAAAAAAAAAAAGATTGGAGAAATGAAATAATCTCCCTAACTGAATGGGTCACACTTTCATCCACTCACCATTCAGTCCCTTGGAATCCTGACTCCACCTCGCAGGCATAAACATCCACACTTCCACACTCTGTTCACTTAAACCAGGCGTAAATTTGCAGACTCGCTGAGATGTATCGTGAAATTAACCGCTTCAGATCGGTAACGTGTCTTGCATTTTACTCATCTTATCTCCAGACAGTTTCATTTAGCTCTGGAGAGATTTTTTGAGCGGGAGATTTTAAATATAACCTGAATTCACCCCTTCACGAACAAAAATTCCCCAGAACTGAATAAAATCTTCTGAAGGTACTGTAGCAAGAAGGAATAAGTAACACACGTAGAATTTAGCGCTGATCACGAAGAAGTGTTATGGAAAGGGTGAAAAGCCTTAGTATTGTCTTATTCCGCCACTGAGCTACGTAAAATAGGGTGCAAGAGGACGAATATTTGCGCCAAGTTCAAGTGAGTGAACTATAGTTGATGGTAGCCAGCTCTTAGGAAGCTCTCCGTGACATATAGTTTACTGTTATAATGATTTAAAAAATGTGAGGTGAGGGGAAGGGAGCGGGACACTTTACTGTTACATAAGCGTTTACCTTTGGGCTGCTCACTGAAGCTGGTTATCATACAGCTTACGGTTTTTAAGCCACTCTCGGTGACGTGGTGTGAGGAGGGGAAGGAGCTAAAAAACTCATAAGCTCTTTCCTTTCGGCTCTTCACAGTGTAATGCAGTTTTTCGGTAACATTCAGGAGTGTAGATTGATGTAGTACTCAGTATAGCATAACATTTGGCTGATCTGTGAAACGTATACATTCGGAAATGTACAAAATCAGTGCCATCCAGGAACAAATTCTGGGTTAAGCGTAAAATTAAACTAAATAGGTAATAACTGTGCGTCAACTGTTCATGGAGTTACAACAAGGGGCCCCGCGGACCTTCCATGATGTAAGGAAATAACTGGCAAAGCGTTATACCTCAGTCTCGGCACAGTTACCTCACAGTTACATCGCGTCACAGTTTGGCTCGGCTACGTGTGACTGGCTTTATGTTTTTGCGTTTGGAGATCCGAGGAGTTAGAGCTACGTCCAGGAGATATGCCACCCACATCCCAAGCTAACGGATCTAAGCCAAGCGTTAAGCCATGTAACTGTGACTTAACGCTATCCACACCCACATCTACAACCATGTCTCATATTTTTCGTCTGGCCCGCGGATCTCCACCTTCCTACACCCTCCTACACCTACACCTTCTTCAGCTCAGATGTGTTGGCGTTATGCTTCCAAACTTCTTCAACAAAAGACGTAAACTGGAACGGTGGGAGTCCTAACCTACACAGTGAGAAAGGACTACGAAAGGATCAGGAAGCTAACGACAAGAGCATAAAGGTATGATGATTAAAGTCTTTCATTTATAGCGTCAGGGACAACAAAGAAACTTAAGCCTTTGTCTGCTACGGATTTTCCACAGTTAAGGAAAATCATTTGCCATTAACAGCAGCAAATTACTTCAAATACGCCCATATCAGACTTAGAGCTCAACTTTTAACTTTCGTCAGTTGAGCATTTCCCTTAGCTAAGAACTGTACATTCACTGCTAGCCACAATAAAATGTTAAGGAGCGTCCGAGACAGTGCATGAGCTAAGCAATGTGCAGTATTTCTGGGTATATTTAGGTATTTACGTGAGACTCGGTGCTGATGATTTTTCCTTATATGCACAGTTAATGCTGAACAGACTACCCTTTATATCACATCAAGGATAATGTTTCGCGCTCACTCTGTCGCAGGACTGAGGTGGCTGTGGCGAAATTCTTATGATTTCAACTGCAGCATAATAAAAATACAAGGAAGTCCATATTCACATGCACCTTGGAAAAAAAAATACACATCCACTTGAAATATCGAGGACAACGATAGCCTGTAATCAGTTTCGTCTACAGGCATTATTTATCAGAGGCAAACTTTACCTTTATAGATGATTAGAATAACTGTCTTCCTGGTAACCGAAATGACCTAAGTGTGGCCAGTGAGAGTGCTTTTCAGATTCTCATTGATAAGGAAGGTAAGATTCAGACCACTGGGGAATTCCAAGGATATGTAAACCTGTTTTTGTTTGTGGTAATAATATTTCATTGACTTCTGGAGTTGTTTAAAGAGGATGAAACTTTACTGTCCAAAAAGAGAGAGGGTGGGGAGGGGAGTTTGTGTGTGTTTGCTAATATGTGAACTCGTCCTGTATACTGTACATGGATTTAAGCTTTGTGCTCAGTGGTGGATGAGGTGTTATCATGACTGGTGTTTCTTTTTTGTGCGTAATTTTTTTTTTTATGTGTTTACTGTTGCTTTGTTATATTATTGATGCATTTGCTATTGTTAGTGCTATTGCTGTAGTTTTTATTTTTGTTGATGTGTTAATGCCACTTCGCCTGCGAGGAAAAAGCAAATCATATATAAACTCTACTTGCCGGGTGGTGACAGGTTGTGCTGGTGCCCTGGTGAGTCATGGGGCTGCCTGGGTGGAAAAGTTGCAGATGTTTTCCCAAAGTCCAGCGAGTGAGTGAGAGGCAGAACCGAAGAGAGGAGGGGGAAGTAGGGAGGAGAGGGGAAGGGCTAGGTTAGGGAAAGGAGAGAGGGAGTGGAAGGATTGGGGTAAAACAGGTGAAAGTAGAAATAAGGGGTGATGTAAGGCAAGGAAGGGAGTGAGAAAGGGAGTGGTAATGAAGTAATAATAGAGGCAGGGAAGGGAGAGAGAGATAGAGGAGGAAGTGCAACAGGGAAGAGGGCAGAGGCAGTGAAAAGTCTGATAATAGTAGTTTTGCTTCTTTTCAAGGCCTCGGTTTCAGGAACCCAAAACAGGAACTAAAAATACAAGATGGACAGTGAGCGCATTAAGTTTGCTTGTGTACATTAATACTTGTCACCAGGCCCATCAAGTCACCTTTATTTTTCCTAACAAACAGGCGAACTTGGATTAATTGTATGTAAGTCTAAATTTTAGGAAAGGGGTAAGGTTCGTGCATGCTGGAGGAGGCGGAGAAGAAAAAGCAAACTGAAGGGCGGAGGCAACAGGTCATATAGGGTCTTGTTGAGTCCTGTGGGTACCTGGTTGGGAATACTGGAGATATTTTCCTATTGTATAATATAGTGGGTCAGTGTGGGGTGGAGCCGGGTACGGGAGGGAGGAGAAGGGTAGGGGGAGTGGTTAGGAAGGAGGGCAAAGAGAAGAGGGGTTGTAGAATGAAGGAGTCAGGGAGGAAGAGGAGGAGAGGAGTAGGAAAGAGATAGAGAAGGAAGGTGAAAAGATGGACAGAGAAGGGGAAATTGGACGATGGTGAAGCAGGCTAGGGAAGAAAGAAGTTGACAATGGAGCGAAAGTTAGGGTACTGAGAGAGAGAGAGAGAGAGAGAGAGAGAGAGAGAGAGAGAGAGAGAGAGAGAGAGAGAGAGAGAGAGAGAGAGAGAGAGAGAGAGAGAGAGAGAGAGAGAGAGAGAGAGAGAAGGGGGGAGTACAAATGGGAAAGGAAGACAGAAATACGAATGGATGGTGGGTAGGAGGAAGGATCTGAGGAGGAAAAGGAGGAATGGGGTAAGAAAGGAAGGTGCACTGTAAAAGAGGGAGGGAGAAGAGAGGAAAGTAAGAGAAAAAAAGATCGAATGTAGAAGCTTTTGTATAACCGGGTAGCAGAGCCGCCGGGATGTATCGGTGCCGCCACGTGAAGGCATCTCTCTGCAGCACTACGTCATCGAAGGGTTTGGTGGCAAGCATATAGCCAAGGTCACTTCAGTCACACCTAACTTGATCTTGCTTTTTGACGCATCTATGACGTCACTCACTCTCTCTCTCTCTCTCTCTCTCTCTCTCTCTCTCTCTCTCTCTCTCTCTCTATCTATCTATCTATCTATCTATCTATCTATCAATCTCTTTCTATCTATCTGGGTTGATCTCACTTTGCCAAGAACTGTTCAGGTGGAAAAATTTACACTCACCGACTAAAATAGAGTTTATTGTGAAGTCAGAACATTTTCAGTCCTACTTGGATCCTATTCAGGGAGATCCAGTCGGGTTGAAACTAGTGAACCTTAATAAACACAAGACCAATATGTGGGGAAAATATATCCCACACTCTTTCAGTCCCCTCTCGCTCATCACCTCTACACTCATCTCCCGCCTCCTACTACGTCATCTTCCTTCTCGTCACCACGGCCTTCTTTACACCATTGCTATTTAATTAACACCTTCTGCATCCTGTTTCAATCTATTCCTTTTCTCGCGTTCTCCAACTTCTACATCTGTACTTCCTTTATTCTTCGTATTCGCTGTCTCTCCTTTTTTCCGAGTGAACGTTTACATCAAGATTTTCTCTATGAAGAAGGAGACACACACTTATTTCTTTCTCCTACCTTGCCTCTTGTAATGCTGGTTATACTCACTGGGATACACCAATTTTACAGCAAGGCAGTCTTCAGTACCTTGAACGAAGCCATACTATCTTTCCCAATTCACTCTCCACGTACTCACTCTTCCTAGCGCTATCATCTATTTTCCTCATACTCTCTAACTGCATAACTCACCCTAGTCACGCTCAGTTCACCCATTTCTTTCTTGCATTTTCCTCTTCGCTGCCCTAACTCACCCCAGTCACTTTCTACGAATTCATTCTTATTTGTTTTTTCCTCTAGGGTGCGCCAACTCTCCCCAGTCATCCTCAACGCATTCGCTCTTTCCTGTACATTCCTCAGTCACACTTATGTATTCTCATTATCATCTTGCTATGCTCCACGACCTACATAATAAGCCCCACTACCTACATATCATGCCCCTCTCTTATGATGCCTTCACTCGCTCACTGCTTGTCCGTCCTTGCCTCTCGTCCACATCCTGAGTCAGAGGAAGCATACACGTGACCTTCGCTGCCTCACCCCTCTCTCATGCCCTCCCCAACTCTGCAAAAAAGCAAACACACAAAAACTTACATTCTTACACACACACACACACACACACACACACACACACACACAAGCAGCACATTGCTAAACGCACGTATTGCAGTTCTCGTGAGTCAGTATTTCTTCCGTCCGATAAAAGAGATAATACTTATAAATACAGAAGGAGTTTGGATGCTAATTGTATGTTGGAAGAGACCTATAAGGCAGGCGTGGAATATGTAAAGAGGCTGGGCGTAAGGGTAGGCAAGTTTTTCGTGGCCACCTACAAAACTAACGTGTCCTGTATATATATTCTCTCTCTCTCTCTCATTTTGATGTCTGTCACCGTGCCTGTCACACATATGGCACTCCCCTGGTCAGCAAGTATCAATAATTGTCTGACCTCAGCTGCACTCACTCACTCTTCTCGCTCTCTTGATATTTCTCTCTCTCTCTCTCTCTCTCTCTCTCTCTCTCTCTCTCTCTCTCTCTCTCTCTCCTCTTTTCAACTCATTATTTTTTACACTACACCTTTACCCACACCATCACCCTCCTACTAACCCTCCATCATGTCCCCATTCCTCTTTTCTTTCCTCCTGTCCTCTTCTTCTACTGGTACGCAATTTTGAGTTCTTTTCCCTATCCCGTACCTTCTCCCTCCTTCTTCCACACTATTCCTTTACATTTCTCGACCTCACGACTTTCATCATTTTTTTGTTTCTCCGTAAATCTTATTGCTCTTCCCTCTACAGCCAGTCGTGCTGCTTGAGACATATTTTGCTCCTCATTCCGCATTACCGTCACGCTGCCCTCCCTCTGTCCCTCTCCTCTCTTAGAACGCTTGATTCTGATTTGTGGTCTGTTAATCATAGCCTAATATTTCGTGTTCTCACTTTAGTAACTTTTTCCAGGTAAGGTTTCTCTCTCCTGAAGAAATTGGTCCGTTTTTCGTGCAGTTACCCTGCTAGCTCACCCCCCCCCTTCTTTCCTCCTCCCCTCTCTCTAAGCTTCCTTCTAGTTTTTCTAGTTTCCTATCATTATTATGTTCCTTCCCCCTTTTACTTTGTCATCTCTGCCTGTTACATCTCTCACTTCCCTACTTCTGTTCCTAACCTTTCTACTCTTAACCCCTCTGCCACCCATACCCTTATCCTGCCTATTCCTTCTATCCTTACTTTTCCAGCTATTCCTACCCCCTCTGCCTCTCCTATTCTTACACTCCTAGCCCCTCCCACCCCTTTCCCTCCCCATCTCTTCTACACAACCCTCCCTACCTCTCCTGTTCCTATCCCCTGCCCCTCCTACCCCAATGCCTTTCCTCCCATCCCTGCCCCTCCTATTCCTACCCTCCCAGCCCTCCCTTCCCCTTCCCTCCTTGCCTTCCGAAATGCAATACGCCGCATCCATGTTCCTCTTACATGCGGGTTCGGTATCTCTGGAGGCCCCTCATCCCCCTGGGTAATGAAGAAGCCTTAGAAGATCGTTCCCTTTTATTACGATGACGTCTCTGTTAAGTGTTGCTACTGTCAGATAAAATTAACCAGCTTAGGAGAGACTTTTCGGAGTGGAAGGGTTAAATATGGCCCTAATTACCCCTTTACCGCTTGAGACTTTTACTATGTTGAAATTAGTCTACTTATACCCTGATTATAATGAAGGGGTTATTGATATCACGGTTATGAAGGCCAAAACTATCCTTCATCTGATTTTCATCAACCACTTTCATAATTAATTTAATTTAAGCTACTCATTTCTTTACTCACATATTCATAAATCAGACGAAGAGCGAATTCACTCGTTACGCATCGTGTTAATTATCGACATCCCCCCCCCCACCTCTTCCCCGCCAGCGCACCACAGTCATGCAGAATTCGTAAAAACTAAGTCCATTTTTTTTTTTCACCGCCCCTCCCTCGCCCCACTACCTTCCGTCTCATCATACCCCCTTTCCCAGCTCCCCCTCCTCCCAGCTCCCCCTCCACTTCCCCTTCCCCACCCTTCTATCCCCTACCCTACTCTTCCCCTACTTCCCTTCCCCATCCTTCTCCCCCTGCTTTACTCTTCCCCCACTTCCCTCTCCCCACCCTTCTCCCTTTGCGCCCTGCTCTCTCCTGGCTCTTATCGGGCGTACACGTGAGCTGAACTTCATCCAACACCTGTATCACCTGTCCTGTTGCCGGGTGCTGCTGGGAGGGGATGGATTCTTTCTTCATGTCTCGTTGGCGTCACTGGCTTCCCATCCTTCTCCTTTCACCCTGGTTTAAGATTTTCCCTTATTTCTTCAGTTCCAGCGTATTATTAGGAACATAATTTCTCCTATAATCCACTGCTATCATTGTGTCTTTCTTTTTCATATTCTTCATTCCTCCGCGTACGCCAGAAAACATACTCCCGTCTCGTACTCTTTCGCCGTGTCCTTCAAATCATTTTCAAGTAACGCCATCTATCGCCACAGCCGCTGGGCAGTGTCAGCGAACTTTTTACGGTCATAGTTCTTTTACAGTAATGGAAATCTTGCAGTATAAGTCACTGGTTAGATTCAGCTAAATATTACTGCGCGCAGTTTGAATTAATTCAATGGCAGGAGTTTGTTTCTATCGTGTAAGCGCTAACAGGAACGTAGAATAATCTCTTTTGGTTTAAGTAATCTAAACTTCGGTAGCCTGGCCTCGGGCTGTCCTAGGCTACGGGCCCAAGAA
>NC_136967.1:5780000-5802500 GCF_032717465.1 Coenobita brevimanus
TGGTATTATCAAGTCAGTGAGAGCTTGTGAACTGTGACCTGTAAATGAGGTATGAAAGTATAAAACTGGGCAGTGGGAGCTATTTGTGAGGAGTAACAGTTTGATAAGTGTGTGAGATATGACAGTGAGAGTTGTCTGTGAGATTTAGCAGTAAAAAATAATTGCGCTGTCAAATGCTTGTCAGGTGTGGCAGTGTGAAGTGTTAAAGTCTGAGGTGTGTATGAGACGTGACTGTGAAGTGTGATGCTGTAAGATTTGATAATATTTTCTGCCGTCCAGTGATTTTCCTGACGCAGTGTATAATGTTAGCCCTGGGTGAGGTAGGTGAGGTAGGGTACTGTTGCCCCTCCAGGTAGTCCATTCCGGCCTTGTCTCACCTGGTCATGGCCATCCATCCTTCTAACAGGGAATCCCAGCATTCCGTCCCATCCCACAAATCTGTAGGTTACGGATCCCAGCTCTCGGAATCAGGTTTGTTTTATGAACCTGGGGATATTTTCACTTAATCAACAGGCATCGTAAAGCCAGCAAATTATTCCCATGATTGAAAGGTAGTCCTTAATATTTAACAGGTGTGAGTTCTAAGATGCCACAACTTTTATTTATACATTTGATTAAGAAAATTTGGGTGACTAGCAAATTAGCTTTATAGGTAACACTAGCTCTTTGGCAAGCATATTTTCTGTAACTTCTATGGATATAAAAGTAACGAAATAGCACCAAGAACAGCAGTTTATAACAAGGACTTACTGTAATGAATTAAGTCGGAGATATTACAAACACAACTTTTGCAAACCATTTATATCTCTAATTATGGCTGAATCATACTATACGTGCACATAATTTTGCTTAATTACTAACCTCAGCCGGCCCACTCACTGATTTAACCTTTATGCTGCCTTGGAGTCACTTATGAATTTTGCACCGCCTAACATCAGACGATTTTTTAAGCTGAGTTTCCAATTCTGTGACCGCATTTAGGTATTTTCTTTAGCCTAATGCCAGACGATTTGACTGAGTTGAGACAAATCCTCATAGTGATAATGTCAAGAAAATCTCCCTTTTAGTACCAGATGTCATTAATATTTTGTTCTACTTACCCTCAGACGATTTTTTTTTTTTTCTGCTAAGGTAAAATTTCACAAACTGATATGGTTAAAAAAATGACTTCATTACTCTGCTCACTGATGGAAGCTGTCCCCCCAAAATGAATTAAATTGTCTAGAGGTAGGAAGATCATTATAAAAAGGAAGTCAACACAATGTATGTACTGAACAAGAGATTCCTTCAACTGACCTCCCCAGAGCTAAAGAAAATCGTCTGGAGGTAGCAAGAATAAGATAAAATAGCCGTTGAACTGTAGGAGCTAAACAAGAGATTCTTACACTATACACAACTGACCACCTCCTCCCTCTCATCTTACGCAACTAGGGGGTAAGAGGGTTTGGGGAGGGATGGGGGAGGGGTAGGGAAAGGGATGGGGGTGTAGGGTGTTGTGACCGTCGTTACTAGGAGAAAGCTGCCCCCATCTTTTTTCTGGTTCTTTCCCCGTCTCAGTTCACTACTAGTTCCAATTCTTCCCCAGTTCGCTGCCAGTTCAAGTTCTTCCCCAGTTCGCTACCAGTCTACAGTAAGTTCTTCCCCAGTCCACTACTACTCCCAGGCTACTCCTAATTCCAGTTCACTCTCAGTCTTGGTTCTTTCCCAGTTCACTACCAGTCCCAGTTCACTCCCACTTTCAGTTCACTCCCAATTCCGGTTCACCATTAGTCCCACTTCCAGTTGCTTCCCGGTTCACTTTCAGCCCTAATTCACTCCCAGTCCCCCAGTCCTCTCTTATGCCCAGGCTTCTCATAACCCTTATATTTTGTGAGGTCTACAAGCTGAACAAAACCATCAAAGTAAGCCAAGTACAGTAATGGGAACTTAGCGGATGGAAACTTTATTCTGATCCCTTTACTACGAGAGGTCTTTACTAAGCTTAAAAGTAAAATCGAGTGTCAGTGGGAAGTATGAATATAAAGAGAAGTTATCGTAGTGAAGATGAGGCACACTTCTAACCCATTCACCACGAGTTGCATCCTAACCTGATCAAAGCTTGTTTTATGAATATTATGAAAACACATCTTGTAGTACCGACGTGGTTAAAGCAGTATCCTTATATTAAAGATCTCAGAGCTGAATGGTGGTCCCCAATTTCTGACGGACATCTGTGAAATCCATGACGAAAGTAAGGCGTACACTACCTGCCGTTTACACCTCGTCAGCTCATAAAGTAAGGCATACCTGGTTTTTACACCTCGCTGATGAAGGCATTCTAGATCGCGGTATGCAGACTAATCTTATTGAAATCTCACAAGTGTTTCACAAATGACAGTCAGAAATTCGGTGCTTGCATACACCTTCGCCCTCTCAGTGTTAGGAATAATCATCATCATCATCATCATCATCATCATAATCATCATCGTCATCCAAGATCTAATTCCTGACTACACGCTGACTTGGGGTTAGGGATAGGATACATAAACAAAGGATAAGCAAGCATAAAAGTATCAAACAGTATGTCCAGTGAAATGGGCCACACAGTTAATCATACATCATTCAAGCCCTTTAAATCCAGGCTCCAGATTGCAAGCAAAACCATCTACCCATTTTATTTATTTATAGATGCGCTTCACTAACACCTGTCGGATAGTCACTCGTAATCAATTCTAACTCTCATTACGATGACGTCTTTATTATAAATGCACTAACTTCGAGGTCATTCCAGACTATAGAGCCACTTAGTACTGAAGGAGTTGGTGAAGGCAAAATATCATCCTTCCGGCTGAATGAAATCGTCTGCGGGTGTTAGAAATAAAGTACAAAAGACGTCGTTGCAAGAAAAAAGGTAAAAAACGATAGAGAGGGGAGAGGAGGAGGCACCCAAACGTTTGCACCCTGGAACTGTCAACTCACTGTGGAGTCATGCGACAGGAAATAGCTACACAGAAAAAAATAACCCAGTGGCGTCAAAGAGCAGATGGTATAATGCACTGAAGGATCTCGGCAATAAAGCAGGTTGATGATTGAGGGAGCTGTTGTGTTATCATCATCATAAAGCTTCACTATATAAATGGCGAAGGTTCTTGTTTTCTTCAGTATTATATTTCTTTGTATTTTTTTCTCCTCGATGTTGATGATATTACACCTGAAGATACCCTAATTTAAGTTTTTATGCCTTATATAAATGACCTTGACCTATTTTATTCTAAAAATTGTATTATTGAAATTGTAATATCACAGAAATTAATTAAGATGCAGCTATTTGATTGAAAATCCCATGATAAATGTGTTTGCCGAATAACTCTGGTGTAATATTTTGCCACTTAGCCTAGTGGCAAGTACCGAATTCAGATCTGCTCAATTTTTTTTTCTTTGCAACATATTATAGAGAAAACCATAAAAGCTTTAAAGCTCTAATTTTCCAGATATATATAGCTGTAGTCCCTCTCATGATCTGAAAAGAATATGATTACAATTAAGCAAGCAGTTAGCCAGCTAATGAGACAAACGTAAAATTTACACATGCGTTCATCGATACCTTTGTCTTCAGATCCCTTGTTGACGTTACACAAAAAGCTACCTTAGAGTCTTCAGATCTTGTTTATAGTAAACGTACTTGAATGCTATTGGGCACACACACCACAAAGACAGTCAGGAGACAGAACGTGTGTGCTGGGCAATCCCCAGGTCCTGTCCTCCCCACTTACTGTTTTTTAATCAGCCCATACACCACTGACCGGGCTAATGTATGGCCCGGCCTGCACTATATGTGCAGGGAATCTTTCAACGAACGAACGAACGCTATTGGGCGAAGCTTATTTATTGTCGCAACACAATAAGGAGAGGTAACTAATTACTGTTATTATTAACATAACTACTGTCACCATTATATTTTATTGCCGGTTTTTATCATCTCATAGCGCTTACAAAAGAAAATTATCTGGGGTTTTAGTGGAGTGCGTATGCCTTGCTTCTGAAATAGCTGATGTTTGTAGAATGGCCACACTGTCCAGGGTTCGAACGTGGACCTTGCTAGTTCCCTCAGTCTTCATGGGAAAGAGAAACTAATTGCCGGGAATAGTGAAGTGTATTGTCAGTATCTACTGTTTTATTTACCGGTGAAGTGCATATAGCAAAGCCCTACCAAGCATTATGGAAATGAACAGTGAAAAGAAATAGACTTTGAAAAATAATGGTAGTATTAACAATCCCATTTAAATTTTAGTTACTGCTTACAGATAATGATTAGATCTTAATAATGGTGAAAACTGGAGCATCGATGATGATGATGACGATGCAGAATACGGGACAGCAATAGGAAAGATGTCGATAATGATGATGATGATGAATAACCCTTAGGAGCATAACAGCAGGGAAGGCGGTGGAAGAGGCAGGAGGGAGGCGTAATGGTGAAAATGAGTGGAAAGTGAGATGTGGGGGAAACTCTGGCATTCGTGGCCCGGGGAGGTGAATGGTGGTGGTGGCCTTCAAGAGAGAGAGAGAGAGAGAGAGAGAGGTGATAATGTAGGGAGTGAGAATGGCAGGAGCAGGAAAGACGGAAAGAAAAATAAAAAACTTAAAAGAAAAAGAAGAAATAGGGAGAGGAAAGAAAGAGGCTAAGAAATACGAGAAAGGAAGACAAGGCAAGTGAGAAGGAAGAACACTAGATATTGGAAGGGAACTTAAAAAAAAAAAAAACGCAAGCAAGGAGTGACAGGGAGAGAAGAGGAAAGGAAGGAGGAAGAAAGGTGGAAGGAAACTAGGAGAGGAAGAAAGAAGGGAGGAAGAGGAGGGAGGGAGAGAAAGAGAAGGAACTTAGGGAGAAGGGGAGAGCGAGACTAAGAAATGAAGAGAGGGAAGGGGAGAGGAGAATGAAGGAAGTAAAGAGGGCAGGAGAGAAGAGGAAAATGAACTATGAAAATAAAGAGATGGAAGCTAGAGGATCAGAAGGGAAATGAAACGGGAGGGAAAGAAAACAATGAACGACTGAAGTATAAGAAAAAATAATGCTAGAGTAGATTACCTCACTCCCCTGCACTTTCGACCAGAGCCCTGTTAATCGTCCCTCACACACACACACACACACACACACACACACACACACACACACACACACACACACACACACACACACATCTTTCCTTCCTTCCTTGTTCTCTTCCCACACATCTAGTAGCCTTCACCCTCCCTCCTCCCTCCCTCATCATTCATCCCCTTTTTCCCTCCCCTCTCACCCTTCACCCTCCCTCCTCTCCCCCCCCTCTTCTTGCCCTTCACTCCTCCCCCACCACTCCCTCACCCCCATCCTTCCCTTTAGCGTTCCCCTCCCTCGCACAAGAAACACATCTTCCTCCTTACTATGTCTTATTTTCCTCGACCTCCTTCTTTTCCTCTTTTAACCCCAGCTCCTGAGAAGAAGTTTATAAACTTTTCGAATGTTAGAAGGAAGTATCTGATCTGGAGAAGACACACACACACACACCTTCCTTATTTGCTCTTCCTTCCAACTCAGTCATCATTAACCAATTACTTCTGCTCTACTTCGCCCTTAAGCACATCACTTCTTCATGCCCCTCAAACACTCATACTTGACTCTGCTTTGGGCCAGAAGGCGTAGTTGTCGTGGCAGAGGAGGTAAATGTTGGGTGCTTGAGCTGTGGTCATGGGGCAATGCGTCATAGCTTAAACGTTTCAGCCCGTGTGACGTACTTGACTCTTGACACGTAAATAAATAAATAAAAATATATCAGTAAAAAAGGCCTTATATACTCTCCATAATTTTCGTCTCACGGTCTATTTTGGTCAAGGATTTTTTTTTTTCATTGTACTAAATCATTTTAAAGAATTTTGTATCCTTAAACCTTTACCTGCCTGGAGTTTCCCTCTGTTAATTAAAAATCTTCTGACTTTAACTAGAATATAATCGTTATGCTGGTCCAACTGACTGTGAGATAATGAAATAGTTTTAACTGCTGTATTACGAGATGCAGAGTCTCCAGTTTTAACTTATGCCATTGATAAGATATTTACATCTTGTCTTATGATAGTCCAGTGTCTATTTTTCTATCTATCTGCAGACAAACAAATAGATAGATGGGTAAATCAGCATCTTTCTGCTTGCATTTTTGAACACAGTGTCCAGTCATTTGAAAAATAAAACACCACTGATGCTACTCACTGTATTGCATCAATCTCCCTGTCACTCTCCGCTGCACAGGAATTATCAGACGCACTTCTTACCTTCTTGTAGAACCCTTTTTTCTGTTTTTAAACTTATTTCGCCTCTCTCACTAGTGCTGATCATACACTCGTTCATCACACTTTGCACTCACCCATGCTTCTCAGAGATGACCATATTCTCCACATATTTACACCTCATCACACATTCATTTACACTTTTTATTACACTTTCAGTTCATGTACTTTCATTCTTGACACATTTTCATTTCATATTTCTGTTACCACTGATTCCACATTTGCACAAACTATATATATACGCTGTTCTTCCTCCCTCATCTTGCATATCATGAGTATATAATTATCTTGTACCATCAGAGTCATACCTTTTGTTCCATATCCACAATTCCCTAATCTTAATCCCTCAAGTTCTCATGCACTCTCACTAAACCGTGTTTTCACAGCATCATACCTTCAAGGTTCGATTCCCGGACCGACCAAGAGACCTTTGAGCAGGGTCTCTTTTAATTCAGTATGTTGGCACTGAGAGCTGAAGTTGGGACCTGGAACTAAAAATCGATGGTTGCATGTCGTCATCTAATGAAATATTCATTGTTTTTCTTATTACCCAAGCATTATATCTATTAGGATGGAGGAGAGGAGGAGGCCTAAAAAATTCCCCTCTTCAAATCTTTATCCCATATGTTTTACCTGCCTTGATCACCTTTATGCTATCGATAACCATACATTTCTTTTTATTTATAGATCTTTCACTAAGCGGAGATTTTCGTCCTTTTACAGCCTACTTCCGGCAGCTCACTGGCAGAAAAATAGGTCGTGCGTCCATTCTACAGCACTGTTTTGTGACTAGCACCATATTTCAGTGTTGACTTTTTGTTTCGGCTTAAAATTCAAAGTGGAGAACGAACTACCACACACACACACACACACACACACACACACACACACACACAACCTTGTCACCCCAAACATCCATCCATGCCTCACACCCGCATCTCTAACCCTCCCTCACCTCCCGCCTCTCCCCTTTCATCTCATCGTTCATTATTTTTTTTTCTTTGGATAGCATAAACATGTCACGCTTGTCGCAGTGAATAAATTTGGGTTATTGTTGAAATCTTTAGTACAATGTCGCCTCGTATGCTTCATTCATGCTACCACCAGACGATTTTATTCAGCATCCGTAACCCTCTTCCCTCACCTATTCCCCCCTTTCCTCTGTGTTCAATTATTCTCCAGGATGGGCTGAACATCTATCGTCCTTTTTTCATAGTGCATAAAGTTAGAAAGCTTTGTGTGTGTGTGCGTGTGTGTGTGTGTGTGTGTTTTATTCTTGCAATTTCCGGACGATTTTAGTCAGCTCCAGAGAGACATTTCCAACAGGAGGGGTTAGCTGTAGCCTTCATTAACTCCTCCAGCACCAGACATAGCCTTTTATCAACCCCTTTACGAGCTGGGTACGCATGTATGCTGAATAAAATCGTCTGACAGCAGCGAGAATAACAAAAAATGCTTTCTCTTGCTGGGGTGGGAAAGAGTATGTTTTAGAGTGAATACTGGGCAAGTGCATGATACTCCTGGCATACAGGAAAACGATTTGCGTCTAAGATGTAGCATGCAGTGTGGGTAAGAAAAGGGCTTGGGGAAACTGAGGAATCTTGGCTGAGTGGAGAAACGGAGACAGAAAGAGAGAGGGAGAGAGAGAGGGGGGGGGGAGTATGTGCATGATAGTGATGAAAAAAGAAGAGCAATTACTTGAGATTAACGAGCAGAGCCATAAGTGTCAAAGGGAAGAAGGTAAACTACCCTGAAAATTCCCCATTGCTTTCAGGAAGGAGAGAGACAAGTATGCAGAGTTTGTCGGTTGAACTTGTGTGTGTGTGTGTGTGTGTGTGTGTGTGTGTGGTGGAAGGGTTGAGTAGGTGGGTGGGTGGATGGGTGTGAACGTGTTTGTTTGTTTGCTTGTGTTTGTTTGTTTGTGTATGGTTTTTGAGTCTATATACAGCTTTTAACACATTTGGCCACTGGTGTCTCTCCCGAGCTTAGTAAAATCATCTGATGTTAAAATGCTAAATCCATGAATAAAAGAACTGTTCTCATCAGTAACCCACCTGATCCCTAACTGACAAACCGACTTCCTCCACACTAGGAAGTCTCACCCCCTCCTGGAATGATAAAAAGTCAATTAATAGTCATAACAGAACTTCCGATCGCCCTTCCCAGAATCTCCCCGCCACCAAAAATGGCTATAATAAATTGGGAACAATCTCGTCAAACTCCGGGGAATACCGCGTCCAGTTCCAGGTAACTGAGAGGCCGAGTTCCTGTTAATGCAGCGCAACTCATACCTGTACCCGATACCCCGCTCCCCTCACACTCTTGTCCCTCCCCTCTTACCCCTGTCCCGCTCACCACTGCCCTGCCCTGCCCTGCCCTGCCCTGCCCTGCCCTCCCCCCCCCATGTCCAGTACACCCAGCTCCCCCCTCAACTCACCAGTCTGCACAGTCCTACCCTACTTCCCCCCCCCCCCCGACTTGCCCAGATCCTCTCTCCCCCTCTCTCCCCTCCCCTCCCTAAACTAGCCAACTCTCCTCTACCCAGCCTAGTCCAAGCCAACCCTCCCCTTCCTACCATGCACTCTCCCAACTCTCCTCCACCCTTCCTTCACCTGTCCAGACCACCTATCCCTTTCCTGGCCTTTCCAACCCTGCCCAACCCTTCGTTCCTCCTTCCGTCTTACCGTTTCCACTCTCCCACGCCCCTTGCTGCCCTGTTGAGCCCTCCCCTGCCCCTTACACCCTTTCCCTCCACTGTCTAGTCGGCCTATCCCTCCTCTTCTCTGCTGATCTTGTTTAGCTTGTTCCTCCCTACCCAGCTCTTCCATCCCACGCCACCTACCTACCTAACCAACTCACTCATCTCCTTTGCTCTATCCAGCAATCCTTCACATCCCAACAACCTAGCTCCTCTCCTCCTCCGTCGAGCCGGTTCCTGCCCCTACCCAACCCTCCCCTCCCCTTCCAATCCTGCCCCGCCCCACCCATCCCAACTACCACCCACTGCGTCACTCTAGGAAGACACATGAGAATCTTCCTGTTGTTGCATCGGATGGAAATGACACCTCACCAATACAAGGATCCTGATTATGATTCAACTTGCCACGTGAACTGGCCTAGCAATTGCAGATGATGGTGTATGTAAATGGTGGCGGAGACATTGTGGGTAGAGGATTACAGAGAATGATGCAGGAAAATTTGTGGATGGAAAATTACATGGGCAAAGGTGTGGATTTATTATGGTTGAGGGTGGTAGTGGATGGCAATAACGATATCGAATATTGTTGGTAATTAATAATGGGAGATAATGTGGGCAGCCGATGACAGAGGATGGTCATAGCCAACAGCGATGGGTGATGGTTTGGGCAAATGATGGTAGTGAATGGTGTGGGTAAACAATGTTAGGGAATGGTGTCGATATATGATGGTAGAAGATGTTTTGAGTAGAAGATAGCTTTGACAGATAGTGATAGAGAAAGACATAGATACAGAATGATAGAGAGACTGTATATAATGAAAATCAAAGGCATAGCTCTGATAAATAAAGAATGGTGTGGGTAAATGATGGTAGAAGAAAGTGTGGACAACTGATGATAGAAAATATTGTACGTTAATGATAAGCAAAGAACGATGTGGGTAAATAATGGTAGAATATAGTGCAGATAAATAATGATAGTAATGGTACGAGCTAACAATGGCAAAACAAAGAGAGGCCGCTAACAAAGGATGCTGGGGATAATGAGAGACAAGAATAGTCGGGGTAGCATGACGTCACTAACAAGAATCTTCACACCTTGACGCAGGGGGGGACTTCAGCGTATGTGACCCGGGGAGAGAGACGGGAGGGGTGAGGAGAGGCAGGGAGGGGTGTGGCAGGAGGGAAAGAAGAGGTAAGAGGGAGGTAGGTAGGATGGGTAGGCCAGGAAGGGTAGAGGTGAGATGGATGGTGAAGGAGGGAGAGGGTAAGAAAAGGGAGAGAAGAGATAGGAACGAGGGAGATGGGATATGTGATGAAGGTAGGGAAGAGACAGAATGGGCAAAAAGGTGGAAAGGGAAACAGGGAGTGTAGTGAAAAGGAAGAATGAGGCAGGGGTGAGGGAGGAGGGGACGCAGGGGACGATAGGGGAGGCAGAGGGAGAGAGGGTAGGGAGGAAGGTGAAGAGGGGGAACAGTCGGGATGAGTCACCTAGCGCGGCAGAGGGGTCGGGTAAAAGGGTGTGCGATTGTGAGGCGAGCAACAGTCCAGTCCCTGCACTCCTGCCGTCAACACCACGATTGCAAGGTGGTCCCTCAGCTGAGTGTAAGTGAAACAGCCAATCACACTCCTCTTATCAATCTTCATTTTAGGTCTATCCCTCTTACTCTCCTTGACTTTCCCTCTTGATGTAATTATTCTTTTTATCCTTGTTCTTCAGCCTTCCTCTTTCTCGCTTCTTCCCTTGTCATCATCATCTTTTTTTTTTTACTCCCTTCCTGTTTCATATCCCTCCTGCATTAACCTTTATGCTTTCCCTCCCTCTCAATTTTTTTTCGCTCTCCCTCTCCTTTCCCTCTTTCTTTCTCCCTCCCAGCCCCTCCCTCCACCCTCCCTCCCAACCCACCCACCACCTCCCCACCCTACCAGCACCACGTGAAGTTGTCAGTGAATCCCCTGTACTGTGAGAAGGGCCTTGAAGTGGATGAAGTCGAGAGGACCCACGACCTAAACAGCGCCAAGGAAAAGAAACTTGAGAGGAACACTTAAGGGGAAACGGTGATTTAAATGAAAACAGTGAAGCGATCCCAGACTAGTGTTTATCCACCGTGCTGCTGGGGTGTGTTGCGTGGTAGTGTTTTTTTGTTTTGTTTTGTTTTTGTCGAACTGTACATCGATTCTAAGAATTGATGTGAAGTGATACGTTGTGCTCTGCTGGTATGTTGTGTTGTAGGGCGAATCTGTGGATTTTTTTTTTTTTTTTTTTGCTAGTGAATTGTGCCTAGAATGTTGACGTGTGACGATAAGTGTTGATATAATGTGCGATATCATGTTATGCGGTGATGTGTTGCGTTCAGGGCTGAATATTTAAAGCTAGTTTGTGCTGGTGGAATGTGCTTGTAGAGTCCGGCATCGATGATAAGTGCTGATGTAAAGCGATATGATGTGCCTTGTTGATGTGTAGTGAATGAACCTGTGATGTGAGGTGAACTCTCATGTGTGGTGAGTGATGTTCAGTGTGG
Source organism: Coenobita brevimanus (assembly GCF_032717465.1). NCBI lineage: Eukaryota > Metazoa > Arthropoda > Malacostraca > Decapoda > Coenobitidae > Coenobita > Coenobita brevimanus. The sequence goes on from NC_136967.1 coordinate 5,791,518, forward strand.
AATGGATGTGTTGGCGGATTTTACGTTGAATGCTGAGATTTTCATAATGTATGATGATGTGTAGTTATGTGTTGTGTGGTGGTGGTGGTGGTGGTCGGTGGTTCTGCAGGGATGTGTGTAGCGAAATTAATGTTTTATGCAATGAAAAGTGGCTGTGGAGTGGTAGGCGCGACGGATTTGTGTGTGTGTGTGTGTGTGTGTGTGTGTGTGTGTGTGTGTGTGTGTGTGTGTGTGTGTGTGAGTGGCTTTAATGCGAAGTGATGATATGTAGTGATGAGTTATGATATTGTGTTGTTGATGTGTGGTGATGTTTTGTACTGATGTGCGTCTTAGGGTGTGGTTCTCATGCATCTTTGCCGTGGTGTGGTGGGCCTTGAGAGAGTGTTAAGAAACTGCTGAATACAAGGTGCTTGTTTGCTTACTGATGTGTTGTGGCGAGTGTGTTGCTGTTGAGGTGAATTACTGGGGTGACTGGGTGTACGAGCTGTGTGTGTGTGTGTGTGTGTGTGTGTGTGTGTGTGTGTGTGTGTGTGTAGTGTGTTTTAGTGTTGTATTAGCACTCTACTTCAGAGGTGTCTTGTCGGGTCAGCTGCACCTCCACACACACACACACACACACACACACACACACACACTACCGTTTCAGCCTTGGGTTCCTTTGTTATATGAGCTGAATAGTACAGTAATGTGTTGCTTTCTTCGTAGGTAAAGAGATGAAGTCCAAAAGCTAAAAGAGTACGAAGGTCCGGAAGTTTCTAATCTACACTTTTCTTTGTTTTCTGATTGACAGCTAACCCAGATTTTCCTTCCATTTTCCCCAATCCTTTTCCCTGCCTCCAGCCACTCTCGTCTGACTCCTCTCCTCCCAGTCCTCTCCCATCTCCGGCCCTCTCATTTCTCCCCCCTCCTCTCCCATCCCACCCTCCCCACTGCCCTCCCTTTCTCATCTTCCTCTACCCAAACCCTCCCACTCCCCTTCTCCCCTGCTCTTTCTTCTATCCTTTGTTTCCATTAGCCCCTTTCACAACCCACTTTCTCACCTGAAATCCCATTCCTATCCCCTACCCTGCCACTTCTTCCCTATCTACCATTTCTCCCCTCTTCCCTCTCACTCTTTCTTATTGAATACCATGATCTCCACCAGACTCCATATTTCTCCATCCTCTGTATCCAATTCCTTTCTTCTTGCCCTCATTCGACCCCAGTCCCTCCTATGACCCCCCTCCTCTACCCCATCTCTTTCTCATGCCCCCCACCAGTCCTCCTGCCCCCTACCACTATCCTCTGGGTCTGATTGCAACATGATCCCCTTCCCCCTTCTCCGGATATTGGGGACATGGATTTCTCAGGGGTGCAGGAAGGCTGGCAGAGGGTGAAGGCATTTCCTCTTCTTCCTATTTTGATCTCTCGTTACTAGTCCCCTTTTTCTTCCCCTTCCTTCTGTGTCTTTGGTGTTCCTTTGTTTTTGTTCCTTTGTTTCCTCTCCCTTTGTGTCCTTCCCTCTTGTAAACCTATTTTTGTCTCTCGTTATTCGTTAGTTTTTCTTCACCTTCCTTTTGTGTCTTTGTCTGTTGAAGCCTTCCGTCATTTCAGTCCTTGTTCTTGTCCGTCTTTGTTCATTTCTCTTCCTGTAATATTGCTTCCTTCAGCGTCTCGTCTCTTTCTTCCTTTCTTTTTCTTCTCCTCTCTCTCTCTCTCTCTCTCTCTCTCTCTCTCTCTCTCTCTCTCTCTCTTTCACAGATCATATGAATCGGTTTTTACATTCCTGGTGATTCATTGTCATCCCCAAGAGTCATTTCCTTTTGTGTTATTATTTCCCGTTGTCCTCCTTTTTTAAACAACTTTCTTCCTTTCTTGTTGTAGCACTTTTTCTTTTACCTCTTGTTCTCTCCTCTTTCTCACCTTCATTCTTCTGCTCTCTTCTTTCTCACATTCTATCGTTGCTTCTTTCTTCTTTCACGTGTTTTAAATTTACTCTTTTTTTTAATGGATTTTCTCTCTTTTCTCACATTCTTTCTTCGTTTTTCTTATTTTCTCAGCTTCTTTGATCGTCTTCCTCTTCTTTCTCAGTCGTTCATCGCCTCTTATCTTCACTGTCAACTTCTTTCACCATTTCTCTTATCTCTTCCACCTAGTTTAGTTTCGTCTCTTCTTCCTTATTTCTCATCTTCTTTCATAGCTTTTATCTTCTCTTCCTCTTTTTCAGCCTTTTTTTTTTTCTTCTCTTCCACACTCTTTCATCACATCTCCCTTCTCTCACAGTTTGTTTACTCGATTCTCCCTTCTATTAAACCTTCTTTCATTTCTTCTCTCCCTTGTCTCCAATCGTCTTCCATCCCTTCTCTATTCTGTCCAACCTTCTTCATCATTCATCTTTTCTCATTTTTTTTTTTTCGGTTTCTTTATTTTCATTTATTTATTTATTTATTTATTTATTTATTTTCTTTTTGCTTCCCTGGTTAGTGATATTGTGGAAATTTTTGTTGCCAGTTTTTTCTTGGCCTCTTTCTCTTTCTTCTGTTCACTGAGTTCACGTGCTTTGTCATAGTCTCTCTCTCTCTCTCTCTCTCTCTCTCTCTCTCCCCATTACCCTCCTTTCACCCTTACATAACCACCCCTTGTCCACCGCCACCCCCTTACACCCCATACCCCCCCCATCCAGTTTCTGGCCTATAGAAATGTTTACGCAATAATATGTCACCCCCACTCACACCCCGAGGACGTTCCCATACACATCCTCTCCCCTCCCTCTCTCTCTCGCTCTCTCTCTCTCTCTCTCTCTCTCCCTCGTTGTCAACACGTCTCCTTTGTTCCCATCTCTACTGCATTCTTTTCATTCTCCTTAGCCTTCTCTCTCTTTCTCTCTCTCTCTCTCTCTCTCTCTCTCTCTCTCTCTCTCTCCATCTGGCTCCCTAACAAGCTATTTGTAATGTCACTCCGACCTCTCACATTCTTTATTGGGGTTTCTCGGGTTACTGTTCCTGGCCCTTGTATTTTTTTTTCTTTTTTCTCACCTTTCTCTGGGTTTATTCCACTTTTCTTTCCCTCCCTTTTTCCTCCTTTTCTCTCTCTCCTCTTCCTCCTTTTCTCTGCCTTCTCTCTTCAACTTTACCATCTACTTCTTCTCTCCTCTCTTCTCTCCTCTTTTCAACTGCCCTTCAATTTTTTTTTTCTTATGTTTCTTCTTGCTGATGCCACTTTCCACTACTGCTTTCTTCCCTGTCTAAGTACCATTTTTTCTTCCTTATTTCTCACTCTCCTCCCTTTCATCTTGGCCATTTTTCTCGTCTCTCTTCCGCTCTCCTTTCCCTCCTCCCTCTCCTTTCCCTCCTCCCTCTCCTTTCCCATCTCCCTGGTCTACAAAACTTTCCTCACCTCCCTTCCACTTTTCTCTCCCTCTCTCCTTCCTTCACCTCCTCCATCTCCCGCTCCACCACAACTGCCTGGGAAGATTAGCACTAAACTTAGGTGAAATGACGGTGTTGGTTTACCATGCGGGCCTTCCTCGCCTCGCTCTTTGCCTTGTTAAAGTGGACTCTATCTGGATGGATGAGTGGATGGTTGATTGTTGGATGGGTGATTCGGAGTCCGGATGGTTGCTTGAGTGTGCCTTATCTGAAGTATGTTGGTTGGATGATTGGTAATTGGAGGAAAGAATGGATGTTTAAAGTGACTCTGGCAGGATGGATGAGTGGATTTTTTTTTTTTTTTTAACTGATTCAAGGGTTGGATGGTTGCTTGAGTGTGCCTTATCCGGAACACTTTGGCTGGATGGTTGGTAATTGGAAATGTGGATGGATAGTGTGGATTTTGGATGAATGAGTGGATGGGTGATTTTTACATCTAATAGTAGATTGGAAGGTTGCTTGTGTTTATTTAATGGAGAAAATGCTGGAGATAATTAGATAGACTGTTCAAGATTTCATCCCCATAGTCCACAAGCGTTTTACTAGAGCTGAAAATATCCTCTGTCTGGATAAATGGAACACACTGGTCAGTCTGGTCATATTTTAACCTCGAATATAAAGGGTGTGGATGGTGAGCGTGGGATACGACCTCCATTGCCTCCACTCTCCACCTCTGGCGCCGTCTTCATCACCCCCACGACCATCTTCATCACTGCCACCACTTTAAGATTATCATAGTCACCACCCACTCACAAGATCGTCAAAAAAACTTCCATCATAATTCACTTTTCACTTTAAATATTACCCCTATCACACCCAATACATCTCACCCACTACCACCATCGTTACCTACACCACAAGCACCACCACCATTACAGTGCCAGTACTACTACCACCACTGTTACCAATACCACAAGGGCTTCTCCCCATTCATGCGGTCCGTTCCATTCACTGCCACCTCAGTGAATTACCCTTTGGCCACCACCACACTGAGCTCACTGTCTGTATCATCGCCGTTACTGCCGGTACCACGAAGATGATCACCATTTAAAAATACCAATGCCACCACTATTACCAGAAGTACCACTACCACCAATGCCAGCACCATTACCACCAAACTTATCACCACCACCATCACTACACCCAATACCATCAACATTACTACCAATCCCATTACCAATACCAACACTACGGCTAACATTATCACCAGTCACATCACCACTCCCACCATCACCATCAATAACGCCATCAGTACCACCAATCCCATCACCACTACCATCGCACACAAGTACCACCACCATCATTACCAACATGACAAGCACCATTCACCATTCATACATACTCTCTCTCCCATTCACCTCTATCTTCCATCACACTGGGTTGACTGTCTGAGAGGATGACCTTCGCTCTGTCTGAGGTGCTACTTATCCATTTGGCCTAGGACAGATTTATCCTTTTCATTCCTTCTACCTTTACACGATTCCCTTAGTCTCTGAAAACCTTGACACAAAAAACAGGCTTATTACTTGCTTTATCTGTGTGTTTGTCGAGAAATTTAACCTTTTCAGTAATGTGGTGATTCCTTTACTTCCATCTCTAGTCCCTTATTCCTTATCGCCCAGTATTCCTCTTTCTTTGTGTTCCTATCTTTGCCATCTCTTCTCTCTTCATCATTGCTGTTCTTTATGTAGGTATCCCCTTCAGTTTCTCACAGTTCCCATTTTCTTCGTGTGTGTGTGTGTGTGTGTGTGTGTGTGTGTGTGTGTGTGTGTGTGTGTGTGTGTGTGTGTGTGTGTGTGTGTGTGTGTTTTCCACACAAATATTCCAACACGTCTTTTCCTTCCTCTCTGTCGTGTGTGTTTATGTTCTTTATTAATATCAGTTCTTTTCCTGTGTGTGTGTGTGTGTGTGTGTGTGTGTGTGTGTGTGTGTGTGTGTGTGTGTGTGTGTGTGTGTTTATATACCTTATTCTCCATTCTTTTCCCTCTTTTGTGTGTGTATCTTTTTCTGTGTGTAGACATGAGACTGTATACGTCTGAGTCTGTGTATATGATTCCACACCCATCTCACCCTTTTTTTCCCCTTCCCCATTGTGTTCCCATTCTCTCCTTTACGCTCACACCCCCATTGCGACACAGCCCAGCACACTTCCTGGGATTGGCTATATATAAAGAAGAATTCCCTTTGAGTTTGATTGGCCTAAGTGTGACCAATTCTGACAGGTACCCCTTCCCCTTCTATTTTCTTTTTTTTTTTATCTTTTCTTTAAGCTGGACCACAATAGGGGTTAATCAGGACTGGTCTTGAGAGAGAGAGAGAGAGAGAGAGAGAGAGAGAGAGAGAGAGAGAGAGAGAGAGAGAATAATGAGTGAAAATGAGGCAATGGGAGACTGAAGGAAAGGCATTACAAAGGCTCGGTTGGTGGCCAGTTGGAGGTTCCATTGTGGTCGTAGTTGTGGTAGGGATGGTGGTAGTTGTGGTAGGGATGGTGGTAGTTGTGGTAGGGATGGTGGTAGTTGTGGTAGGGATGGTGGTAGTTGTGGTAGGGATGGTGGTAGTTGTGGTAGGGATGATGGTAGTTGTGGTAGGGATGGTGGTAGTTGTGGCAGGTATGGTGGTAGTTGTGGGAGGGATTGTGTTTTTCTATGGGAGTAAGGTGGTGGATTTCTTTATGCTGAAGCTTGAACACTTTTTTTAGTCCAGTCATGATGTTTATTTGTTATGAGAGAGAGAGAGAGAGAGAGAGAGAGAGAGAGAGAGAGAGAGACTTCATTCAATCATTTTCCCTTGCCATTCCAGAAACCACTAACGACTGAGGCGAAGACGAGAGAGGAAAGGAAGAAGAGGATAAGGGACAGGTATCAAGAGGAGCCAAGAGGACAAGCATATATAACAGGAGAGGCACCAGAACGACCGTCACCATGTGTTCCCTGCGAGGCGTGATTTTGAGCGGCATTGCGCTGGCCGTACTGGATATTGTGAGTTGAATTAATTGGTGTTTTTTTCCTTTAACATATAAAAATTCTTTTAATTTTATAGTTTTTCATTTTATTCTGTCCTGCTATTTCATTCTTCCTTTCTTGTTTCCGTCTCTCACTTCCTCCCTCGTCTCTCCCTCGTCTCTCATTCCTTTCTAATTCTCTCTCTCTCTCTCTCTCTCTCTCTCTCTCTCTCTCTCTCTCTCTCTCACCCTGAACTGCCCTTACCTAACCCAAGCCAATCTGACCTAACCTAACCTCGTAACTGACTCTATAACCATGTGTCACCCCCTCTCTTCTCCACTACCTACTTCAACAAAACCATAGATCCTTATACTAACTTAACCAATATATTTCTCTTGTCCTTACCTAACTTAATCTTTAAAAAGTCTTTATTTCCATTTCTTTTTCCTCTTCTTAACTGAGTCGACTAGCTTAATCAAACATAACGCAGCCTAATTTCGCAAGTAGATTCGCTTATATGCATTTGTGAGTTTTATTTTTTGTCAAACTATAACTACTTAATCATGTGTCTTATTCTATCAGTATGTAAGATAGTGTCAGTCTTCAAAGGTTCGATTCCTGGACCTTTTATACGGCTTTGCAAAATTTACAGTTCCAAGAAAATGATGGGCACTGGGCATATAATAAAGTTGCATAAGAAATAAATTGAAAAATGTATAAAAACTCTCTCTCCTGCAGCTCCACGGCCTATGCACAACTGGCTTTTACACATACAAGCTGATCATGCACACCTTCTACCTCTGCCCCCTTACCATGCCCGTCGACCTCTGCCACAACAAAATCTACATCTTCGACCAGAGTAAGTACACAATCCCTCGATCTCTTTTGTTCATCCTCACCTTATCTTCATCACTCTTTTTTCCTTGTCTCAATTCTCTAGACAGTTTTGTGCAGGCATCATCATCCATCTCTTCCTGTTACCCTCGTCCTTCTTTAATTGTCTTTTATCACCTTATCATTATTCCCCCGCTTTTTTTTTCTTTGCCCCTGGCCACATATCCCAGCACAGTGTGACCCATTTTACTGGATCTGGTGTTGAGAGTTCTTCCACTTTCATGCTTTGTTGCACCAGATTCAGATCTGCATCTACAGCCTCCCAACCTTCATCCTACCGCCCTCATACATTTGGCTCAACAATTTAACCCTCACTCTCACATTTATAGCCTCCCACAACTCTTAATGCTCTCACGCTGTCTCTCCCTCTCCACCTCCTTCTCCCATCTCGCATTCCTTCTTTCATCCTCACTCCTTCTCCCTTCCCTCACTCCTTCCTTCATCCTCACTCTTCTCCCTTCCATCAATCATCTTCTTCCTCACTTCTTTTCCTCTTCTTCACTCCTTTCTCAGGCCTCTTAGTGATCTGTCAAAACTGTTCTGAGTGCAAAGTAGAAGATTTAATGCACCTCTCTTTTTATACCAGAAAATTAACACCGAAAAAATGCATAAAACATGTTATTACACTGGCCTGGTTTTGGACAAGTGTCGGGTTCCATTCTCCTCTAATTGGCATAGCATGATGGCGCTATTCAATATGCATCATAAAAAGGGGCTGGGCAGGGTCTTATACATCCACGGTTTTATACATCGAGGGTCGCGGTGCATTAAGAGCCTCACCCACCCCCTTGCATAACCTGAAAGGCCCCAGTCGACCGTGATCCCTGGAAGGAAGATAAAAGTATAAGCTGTAAAATGCCGACCCTTGCCCCTTCCTACTCCACCCTCTCTCCCGTCTTACCCATTTCACTGTTCCTACCTCTCCCACCACACCCACTATCCCTGCCTCTCCCAGTGTCCCATCCCACCTACTTTCTCACCCTACGAGCTACTCCTACTTCTCTCATTGTCTCCGTTCTCCTACTTTCCTACACCAACCTCTGTGCCTATTGCTTCCGTCTTACCCAGAGTCCCTAACCATTCCACCTTACCGACTAATCCCTGCTTCTCTCACTGTCTCCACCCCACCATTTATTCCACCCCACGTTTTATCTCTATCCCATCATCCCAACCTCTTTCCCAGCCTCTCCTACCGCACCCACTATCCCACCAAACTCTTTTACTCTTCCTCTCCCATCTCACCCTCTATCCCTGTCCCTCTCACCCCAGCAGAACCTTACGTAGCAACTGAATAGAGGAGGCCAGACCACTCTTTGTACTCGACTCAAAACATACATTGAATCTCACCATCAAGTAATCTGAGAATTGAGGCTACATACGAAGCAGGAACCAGGAACTGTGCACTTGGATATGAATTGTTATTTTCTGTTTTGTTTCGACATTAAATCGTAGCACACCACCATTCCGCTTATTCCAATCCATAAAAAAGAATATACATAAATCTGAATACTTAACCATTCCGACTGGATAACAAGATATCACATCGAATTCTCAGAGAAATGAAAGATACGAAGAACAGTTGTGGTGTTTTTGATATTTTTACGCAGTCTAGGTCATACTCTAGTTAAGCAAACAGCAGAGTACATTATTTATTAAGAGTAACCCGGTGAGCATCGTGGTGGTGACATCTGTCCTGCTGATTGGTCCCTGGCGAGTTGAGGTATATACGGAGGCGACCTGCAGCTTGTTACTTGTCAAAGGACCATGAGTTTGCAGGTTCTTCATATCAGGTTTAGTTGGTGGTGTTGGGGGACATTCAGTTTGCAAACATGAGACACAGAAATGCCAAGAAAAGTAATAGTCATGCAGTTTTTAAGTCTACATCATACTTCATGCAACACTTTAATTTCATGTTGGTTGACATTCACAAGGCACCTCATATGTGCTGGTTCTTTGGACCCAACGGTAAGTCAGTCGGTGATTCCCATACCCCAGATCTGCTTAGTTGGAGCAGATCATGAACCTGTCGACTAACAGTTTAAAGAAACTTAACTGCCATTCCGAGCGACTCTTCTGTTCCTAATTTTTGGCCTCATCTCTCGCTCCTGTCAATATCCGTGTCAGTTTTATGTATACAGTATCTCTTTGAATTCGCCTCGGAGTAGAAATGTGGATGTCCTGGAGCATAATTCCTATTGCTGTTTATTTTCTGTTTAAAAAAAAAACAGAATACTCTGTTGCATACACAAACAGTAAAAACCGCAGATTAAATTTGACCAAATTTTCATTTATATTCTAAACAGCCATTCGTGTTATAATTCTTATGGCTGGATGGATTAAGGCACAGCTCACTGGGTGCGCTGATGACAGTTCTCTTTTTTGTGGTTTTCCATTTCCTGTTTCTGTTTATATATATATATATATATATATATATATATATATATATATATATATATTATCTAGCTCATTCGCATTACTGGAGCATAGGGTCATGATAATCAAAATAAATTCTCTTAACGTACTGCTTTCCCATTTCTCTTTCTGAGATACCTAATCCTATTTTCCCCTACTAACTAATGTACAGTAATAGTATAAAGATAAGATTACAGTAACGATGATATGATAATGATCATGATGATGATGATGATAAAAAAAACGAAAACAATAATAATGATGATTATGCAGGCTGATATAGACCTCATTCTCACTACATACATTTTTCTATTTCCTTACAGTGTTTGAGTACAGAGTGTACATTGGTATTGGAGAAGGGATTGTTGAGGTGTTCTTCGCTATCTTCTATATCATCGCCCTCGCCAAGGTAAGATGAGAGAGAGAGAGAGAGAGAGAGAGAGAGAGAGAGAGAGAGAGAGAGAGAGAGAGAGAGAGAGAGAGACTGTGTGTGAGGGGCTGAGTGGCAGTGAACTAGAATCATAGATACAGAGAACAACTGAAAAGAGAAGAGGGTAGGAAAACGATAAAGCGATGTTCGTTGTGCGTGAAATTACGAGAGAGAGAGAGAGAGAGAGAGGGAGGGAGGGAGAGAGAGAGAGAGTATAAAATATAAAATGAAAGGGAGTCCAGTGTCCTCTTATTACTGAGGAGCCGACAAGGTGGCCTCTCATAGCTGGTGACATGAACTCTGATACAGCCCCTTTACCTCTCTCTCTCTCTCTCTCTCTCTCTACTTACCAATTTTCATACCTATTTATTGTCGGTTTATTTAACAATATTTTTAATTAGTCCTATGTTTCTCCCTCTCATCCTTCGCCCCTCCTTTTCTCTCTCCCTCTCCCTCCTTTTCTCTCCCTCCCTCTCCCTCTTTCTCCCTCCCTCTCAACAGGCCCTTAGACCTTCAGTCTTATTACACAAACCCTCTAAAAGTGAGTGAGGGAGTTGACTGAGTGCGTGTGTATGGATGCTTGAGAGGGGAGCAGGGTTTGCGTGAGGTGGGTGAGGAAATTTTGTGAGCAATGGTGTGTGCGTGTGAGTGAGGTGATTGTGTGTGTCTGTGTGTGCAGAGTTGTTGGGAGTTCAAGATACATAAAGCACAGGAGAGAGAGAGAGAGAGAGAGATCCAGCATATATTCATTGCCACCTCTCTCTCTCTCTCTCTCTCTCTCTCTCTCTCTCTCTCTCTCTCTCTGTGATAAGACCAGTCCTGTGAATAGCCTCTTTATGCCCCCATCACAGCAGGTCAGGCCAGTGCCCCTCGCAAGAGAGAGAGAGAGAGAGAGACA
>NC_136967.1:5805000-5847500 GCF_032717465.1 Coenobita brevimanus
TCTACTATTTTCTTCCCCACCTTAGTCATCTCTTCATTCGTCTCCTGTAACCCTCTATCATCAAAACTCTTAATCACGTTCTCACTACTATTGCCAAACGATTTTTTAGCCTAATATGTGGCCAATCGTCGTCGAAGGGATAATACTAGTTTACTTTCACAGCAAGACTGATCTTACCTAGCCTATCCAAACCTTATTTTTCCATCTTCAACTCTACCTTCTAGCTCTCATTTTCCTCCTTCTCGTTCTCACAGATTCAGTCTAAACCTAACCCATTCTCTTTTCTCCTACTTGTATCTTCTCCATTTTCACTTCCTCCGTCTTTGTATGTTTCTTGATTCCCCATCATATTTTTGCCACATTTGCCAACGCAGCCCTCCCGTGAACTTAGGAGACTCACAATTATCTTTTTCTTTAGCGATTTACATTGCACATTACATCTTGGCAGTCTTTTCTTTTCTTACTAACATACCTTTTGTGTAAATGACGTAGAGGACAATATTAATGTACCCAATGCAAAAAATTAATTGGTCTGGGAAGAACTATACCCATATACCGAAATAGTGCTCATTGTGAGGTATAAACTATTCTATCTGAACGATCCACGATAGTGTAAAATCAAGACCCACTGACTGGTAAAGAAAAGCTATTGGGGATCCTGCTAATGCCACAAACTAAGGCTCACAGTTCTAACTAATCCTCTTCCCATACCTTCCCTCACACTCCAGTCCTCACCTAACACTGTGGCCTAGATTTTCGTGGGTTTAGTAGGCCAGATGGTTCATCCTCCTAACCACTATATTTCCGTATTTGGCACGTTTTTTTCTCATTTATGTTACAATTTGTCGGTATTGCAAATTTCTGAATGACATAAAAAAATACGGTGTTATGTGTGGAATAATAAAGGGCTTCTGAGCATCCCAGGCCCACGAGAAATTACGAACCTCGTTGCCATATTCTGGTTGGCTTAATGGAGAGAACTCGAAACACCTCGAACTCAAATATTTATCTTGCATATTAGCTTTAATTTCCTCTTCTACGCCGTTGACGCAGACTACATCGATAATGAACACATATTGTGAACGTCCAATATAATAAGCTGTAGTAATAGTCAAAGAAGAGGGGGAAGTACATGAAGAAGTAGGAAGGAAGGAAGGAAGAAAAAGAAAGAAGAAAAGAGAGAAAACCTAGCCAAAGAAGAGGTGCCTATAAACTTTTCAAAGCCAGCGAGAATACGACCCTGTGTCTCCACCTTTGCTGACCCACCCTCCTGCGACGCAACTGGTCCTTATCCCCTCCCAAGGTCCACCTTTCTCTACACAAGGTCTTTTCTTCTTTCTTCCCTCAGCCCCTCCAGAGAAATAACTCTCCTTTTTGCTGCTTATCTTTGGTTCTCTTGTATAACTTCTTCAAGTGTCCGGCTTTCGTGGTAAAGAGTTGTGCTTTTATTTCTTCACAACACACTTTCCTCATGTATTCGTGTGTCTATTACTATCCTTCCCAAGATATTTCTGTTCACATACTCCTCTCGAGCTGAAACTGTGCAAGGGAAGAGTAGTATTCAATGTTCACTCAGGGTGCAGTTCTTTCTATAAAATTTCTCGCTTGGATTTCATTAACATTATATCAACATTTCGTAAATAGATGCAAAAATTTATATTCCATGGCAGCTTCTTTGATCCCAACAAACTCCTGCTCTTATGCACAGTACAGACACACCATAAATAACTGCTAACGAAATCTAATGTTACGTCTACTTTTATATCTTTTAGCTCCTATTTCTGGATCCTGCCCACTCCATTCATAAATGGGATATAGGATGATGATGATGATGATGATTTTTCGTACATTGATGCAGGTGATAATGACGACGATATAGGCGATGAACATTACACTGACAATGTTCCACCTTCAGTCTTTAACCTCTACCCTCAACTTAACTATTCTTCTCTTTTCCCCCGCAGCACAAGCCCTCTTTGACCTGGGTGTGGCTCATGAAGTCCTTCGCCGTCATCGCCATCAACATCTACTACCTGGCGTCGTGGCTCATCCGTCAGGGCCGCTACGAACACATCAACTGGGAGCAATCGCAGGACGAGAATGTGTTCATCTACGCCGCAGAGGGACTCACGCTGGTGCAGATTGTTATAATGATCCTCTTCTGTCTCATCGGGGGCATCTTCACTTATAAGGTTAGTTTGACACGCAGCGAAAATAGGATGATTCTTAGCACTGCGGATTCTTTTGTAGTATTTTTGTATCTGTCAGACATGCCCGCCTTGGGAGACACGTTATCTGGTTAACGACTACGAAGTGTCTGAAAAATTTAAACAATTTTTACTTTATTGTATAAAATCTTTGGCAATTTCTCATACAAAAGACAGATAAATGGTACTGTTATGTCGTTTCTCAACTATTTTATTTGGGGATGCACGTATTCAATTTGTGTAAAGTATATATCTTAAATACTGACAAAGATTATAGTAATAACAAGAAAGACGATTCTGAGATAAAGGTAAATTAAATCGCCAAGGAGGAGGTGTTACAGTTACCTACGCCAAGAAGAATGCGGTCAATAAATTACATATGACTTTTTGGGTGACCAGTTTCTTAAATACAAGCTGTTTCAATTACCAGCAGACGCATCTCTAAGTATTTTCTTTCTAACTCTGCTTTCCCCGCTTCAGGTGGTGGAGGAGAGGACTGCAAGCCGCCGAAGCCTCCGCCATCGCCGCCACTATGCTGACGCCTCCGCACCTCCACTGGACTACGATGAGGAGGAGGCCCAGTACCTCAACGATGCCCTCACCAACAGCGAAAAGACCTTGCCCGCCAGAGCCTCCAAACAGAGCCTCACAGACATCTCCAGAGCAGACACCTTCAAGCACTCCACGGGGGTCTAAGGGATGTGTTATGAAACTGAGTTCGCGAAGGTGTAGTGGGCAAGCCTCATTTTTTTTTTACCTGGCTAATTACAAAATCACCTGGGAGGATAGGAATAGATAGACTGCACTCCATCTGACAGAACGCAGTCAGCAGCGAGGTAGAAAGATCAAACTATTCTTACTCCTCGATCACGTACTGCAGTCAGTTATAAAGAAAAAAAATTGGGGTTTTTGCCTTCTTCGCAATTTCAGGTTTTATAACATATCCGTATGGCTCCTGCAGTAGGGACGTTGTGCGGCATCAAACGGAAGAGGGAGGCAACTCAGATGGTAACCCCTTCATTACGGGAGGTCCTGAGTCACTGGGATAGTCTGAAAGTAGCGAGAATACGATTGTAATGTCATTGTATTGATTGGGTTAATGGATGTTGTTTGTCAGGAACTACAAGAGGTATCGCCTTCAGCTGAATGAAATCGTCTGAGGGTTGGGAAAGTGAAAAAAGAACTGTGCATCAACGTACTGAAGGGATTAAACTCGGATAATCAGACTCTCAGTTGATCAGCAAGATTTATTTGCAGAGTCAGTGTTTCGTTTTTATTTGTATTTTTTTTTTTTTTTAAGTACTGTGGAAAATGATGCAATGGGCTTGCCTCGTTCCCTCACTGCTGCCATATGAAGCTCGTCACTGCCACATCCCGTATTCCTGAGACTGTACCGTGAGAGGCGTCTTGCAGGATTGTATAGAAATACAGTCCTGGGGCCACAGACTCTTTGGTACACTCTTGAAAAAGAAATTAAGACTTGGATTCAAAGGGGTCAGAGTGTTTCCTGGACGTTGATTCACAAACAAGACATATTTCTGTGGGAAGGACATGGAAGCGAGAAAACAGGTTCATTCCATTTCCTGCACTTCAGAAATATGTAATAATTTCGATAGGTAAATTATCGCCGATACTATTGTTAATCTCGGCCCAGGTACTTGGGAAACGAAAGTCCTCAGTCCCAAGGCTTTCACTATGTTTAACGAGGCTCCAGTAGTTATAAAGGGAAGTACGGATATTTTGTTCACCATTAAGACATCACTAGATACATTCCGTGCCCTGAGTAGTTATATTCCTCCAGTATGCACCCTTAACATACTAGAGCTGCAATATACTTGTCATCCTGAGTCTTTTATGGAGGCCAACATTACCATCACCTACATCCCGTAGGAAAGACAGTATTTTTCATTATTCAGTGTTAAGAAATGTAACTACCTATTAGTGCCACGAGAATCAACATTTCATTTTCGAGTCTTGTAATTGTATAGCATATGATGGCTTCTGAAGTCATGCATGCATTACGGTACATAAATCATCTGAAAATACTGAAATACTGTAGGAGCAATCTGATTATGCTTTGAAACCAGAATGATGTGCAAGATGATACAGTCATAGCTAAAATCATCTCACTTTCACCCAACACCCACCAGAGAGCAGTATAAGTAAAGAATACTCTACAGTATATTAATATCCGTACATTTTATAGATATGAAAAATATTATCTCCAAGGGTAATTAATCTTCTATAATATATTTAACACAAAATAATATGTGAGGTACTTTCTCAGATTTAATCTCTCAGTTAGATATGACCGAAATCATGCTCGGTCGAAGTCTCCTGCCATTTGTTTATATGTCAGTGTTCAAGAGCAGTGTTTATATTGTGCCATCCTTGGTGACTTCAGCAGACAAGTGAGAGTGAAGTTCATCAAGGCAGTAACCACGAGAAATAAGAGTTTCAGATTAGGACAGTGACATACAACGATGATCATGTGTGAGTACAAACTTCACGAATGCCATGTAGTGTGTGCTGTCCAATTAAGTTATTTTATGTTTGTGTTTATCCTCTTTTATACAACAACATTAAGGGCTATTTTGTGTATATTTATGACTAACATTAATAGATAACGAGAAATAATAATTCCCTGATACCCATTAGTAAAGGCAATAGTACACAGCGAGTCATGTGTCACGGGAGTCGAAGCTTCACACGCCTTCGAAAAGAGGTGCTTGGAATTGGAAGCCACTTACATTTTTTTTTTTTTACAGTCAAGAAAAAAGCAAGCACAGTATGATAAATGAAGAGACCAAATAAAGTTGTGAGTTTAACATGCACACAGAGTTCTGATTCTGTATTTTTTCTTAGTCTGAGGACACAAATCTGGAAATCAAAAGACGGGGCAACTCCAGTGTATATTTTTAGGCATTAATGCCTCTGTAACCAAAGTGAATTTTAGCTTTAGGAATTATAGGCTTATTTGTTTTTATCTATCCCACAAACACACTGTAACTGACGAAGCACTGTCCCTGAGTTATTTTTAAACCCAGGTAAGTTTATTGTGGTGAAAGACATGTTCTCTACTGTGAACTGTTGTTACCACTACAACCCTCAGACAAGCTAATTCCACAGCACACTACAAACCAACATCGATCCATAGCTTTATATATTCTTAGCCCGCCTTCCATTTTCGCGCATTTATTTTTGCAAATGGGCAGGGATGTTGTTAGATAGGAAAGGGGTTTTTAATATGTACAGAGTTAGTGTGATTGTAAAATGTTTTATGTAAGTTTTAAGTTATCATTCTCACTCATCGTCACCGTCACTTTCACTGCCATCCCTCACCATCACCTCATCATCATCCTCACCCATACTGTATGTACATATTGAGCCAACTTTGTATGAACTTTTGATTAAATAAAGCGATAAACTTATTTCTACTGTCTTTCAAAATATCCCATAGCCATTTTACCTTAACTTGGTCTGGATTTTCGTCCTTTTCCAGCTTATTTCACATAGCTCAGTGGTGGAATAAGGCAACACTGCGGCTCTACATCCTTTCCACAAAGCTTCTTCTTACTTACATCTTATTCTAGTGTTAATCTCTTGTTACAACTCAGTATTCAAGATGGAGAGATTGCAGTTTTAGGCCAAGTTAGAGTAAAATGGGTATATACAGCATGTTTAGTCAGTAAGATTAGGTTTAGGTCATGATTTTCCACTTAACTCTTGTGTTCCATTGAAATACATATAAATAATTACATTTCTCACATATATTTTGCACTGGAGAAGTTATGCAGGCTCTCTCTCTCTCTCTCTCTCTCTCTCTCTCTCTCTCTCTCTCTCTCTCTCTCTCTCTCTCTCTCTCTCTCTCTCTCTCTCTCTCTCTCTCTCTCTCTCTCTCTCTCCAAGCACGGAAGTAATAGAACGGGTCATTGTTCTCGTAAAAAAACTACAAACACACGAGCTGTTGGTAGATGGAAGAGAGAAGCGCGTGTTGGCCATGTGTTATCACAATTACGCGAGGGAATGTTGATGGCAGTAGTTGTGGTTGTTGTTATAAATGGTGGTAGTAGTGGTTGTGAAAGTGGTGGTTATCATGAACGGTGGTAGTCGTGGTAAATGTGGTAATGGTTGTGTTAGTGTTGTTATGACTGGTGATGTTTGTAATGGTTGTAGTTGTGATTATGGACAGTGGTTATAGTGGTTTTGGTAGTAGGAAGGGAGGTATTACTGGTGGTTGTTATCATGTATTGTGCTGATATTAGCTGTGGTATTATTAGAAGGCTTCCTCTTATTTCTGAATGGTGGTGGTACTGTGTGTGTGGTGGTGATAGTGGTGGTAATTTTATTGATGGTGTGAAAAGTGGTCTTAGTGGTTAGTGCTGCTGGTGTGAAATGTATTGGTAGTGTTGGCATGAGTGGCGGTATTGGTGGTGTGATTGTACTGGCTATATGTGTGTGTGTGTGTGTGTGTGTGTGTGTGTGTGTGTGTGTGTGTGTGTGTGTGTACAAGACTGTGGAAACATACTCGTACTAAGCAGGTGGCGCCTTACCTTCACATGTCACCACTCGGCCACTAATACTCACCTTGCATCAGCACTGTATACAAGCTAAGGGCTATTTCAGTTTGCCCTGGTATGATGGTGTTAACAAGGTATTTATATGGCCTGTCGGTGGGTTTTGCAATATAAATGAAGACTATATTTTCTATCTTCGACCAAACTGTTCCTTGTCCCGTCCGGAGCTCGATCTTGCGTGTTTTTAGACAACAGCCCACTACCCTTCCACTAGACCACTGCCTCTGTTTTATTAGTACTTGCGTGGTAGTACAAACAATGCTATTAGTACACATGTTGGTAGTAGTGAGAGTGGTAGAGATGGTAGTGGTGGGGGTGCTCAGGCGGGTAGTTTTGTGTAGTAAATGGTAGGAATTATGCTGATTGTCTAAATTATGGCTGTTCTTCTGCTGGTGGGGGCAGAGTTGGTATGCTTACTTCCCGGTATATGTAGGCTACTTACCGAGGTGCGTAGGTATCGGAAGGAGTACTTACCGAGATGTGTACTTACGTTAAGGCAAGGGTAGAAATGATCAAGATTACCGTTTTAAAAGCATAAGGTTGCACAGGATTTTTATTTATTTATTTATTTATTTTTCAGTAAGGTTCAGTGAGGAGTGAGTGGACGTGTAACCTACTGCGCTGGGTACTCTGCTGATAAATTTCCTGTTATTGCCCCTGTTCTTCTGTTTCTATATCCTTCCCAGTCTACAAAACAGGGTGGGAAATTGAGTTATGGTGATGATTGTGATGATCTCTGTTTTAAGCAATACTATGAAAATTTTACCGTGAACTGAACGGAGTCGCGTGAGGGTAGGAAAGACGTAATAAAAAAAGACATCAGCGCAATGAAGACACATCTCTCTCTCTCTCTCTCTCTCTCTCTCTCTCTCTCTCTCTCTCTCTCTCTCTCTCTCTCTCAACTACGTCCTCCTCTTTCAAAGCAACAATAGTCCTTCATCTTCCCCTCCTTACACTCGCCCTTCCTTGTCCTCCTTTCCTCTCCCTATCATCTTTCTCATCTCCTCCTCCTCCTCTTCCTCTTCCTCTTCCTCCTCCTCTCTTTTTTTCTTACATTCTGGTTCTTGCTCTTCCTTCATCTTTTTCTCCCTCTTCTCTCCTCTTTCTCTTCTTCCGTTTCCCTCCCAATCTATTTTTCTTATCGTATCACCAGTCTCTTCTTCCTGTTCCTCTCTCTCTCTCTCTCTCTCTCTCTCTCTCTCTCTCTCTCTCTCCATCACGTTTCGCTCCCTATCACCTTACTAATCTCCTCCCCCTCCTCCTCCTCCTCCTCCTCTTCCTCATCCTCTTCTACTACGCAATTTCCTTCCTCTTTCACCCTCCATCCTTTGCATTTCCTTTCCCTCCCTTCCCTTCTCTCTTCCTCCTCCTTCCTTCTCTACTCCTTCCCTCTTTTTCACATTTTTACTATATTTGTTTTGTTTCTAATTTCCTCCTCTCTCTCTCTCTCTCTCTCTCTCTCTCTCTCTCTCTCTCTCTCTCTCTCTCTCTCTCTCTCCTTCTTTTATTCGTCTACCCCCTCCACAATTTCACCCATCCATCTTGTCGCTCTTCTTCCCATTGCATCTCATTTACTACGGTCTCTCCTTTCCCCCAACCCCTTCTTCTTCAACCCTTTCTCTCTCAACCCCTCCTTCCTCAGTCCTTCCTTACTGTTCCCCTCATTCCTCACCCCCTCCTCCTTCAGCCCCTCCTCTTTCAACCCCTCTCCTCCACCCTTCCACAAACCCACCTACAACAACCCTCCTCTCTCAACCCCTATCCTCCACCCTTCCACAAACCCACCTACCACAACCCTCCTCTCTCAATCCCTCCTTTCTCAACATATGCTTCAACCTCTTTTCTCTCAACCTCTTTTTCCTTAATCCTTCCTTTCTCAACCTTTCGTACCTCAACCCCACCTCCCTTCTCTCTCTCTCCCTTTCTCCCATCTCAAGTAATGTTCTTCTCTCTATAGAATGAACTCAAAGACATCAACTAAACTCCCTTCCCTTTCTCTCTCTCTCTCTCTCTCTCTCTCTCTCTCTCTCTCTCTCTCTCTCTCTCTCTCTCTCTCTCTCTCTCTCTCTCTCTCTCTCTCTTCTCGTTCTCCCAGTTCTTTCCGTTTTGTCTCTTCGTTCCCCTATTATTTTGTCTCCCTTTTCTTCAAGTATCGCCTCTCCTTTATGGGATAGGGTGAAGTTGTGAAGGAGAGAGAGAGAGAGAGAGTTACTGCGTAGGTTTTCTTTGTGGCTTTACGCTTGTTTGGCTTAATCCGCAGTGACACATTTTCACTACCTTCATCACTGCCAGTTGTCGCTTTCATCTCCATCTTTGCAACAGCCATTCACAACCACAGCCATTCACAATTATAACCACTATAACACCCATCCACCACCAGTCACAATCACCACCACCACCACCATCATCGTCATACTCACAATCATCATTCAAAAACCAACGTCAGTATTTACAAACATATATCATCATCGCAAGCACCATCATAATCACCGTCATCGTCATCACCGTCATCGTCATCACAGCTACCATCCACACCCACAGTCATCATCAGAGCCTCCATTCACCACTACGGTCACTATCACAGGAACAGCCACCATCACCATCACTTGCGTCACCGCCCACGTTCACCACCATCATAGTCACCATCGCTATTCACAACCCCTATTCTCAACCACAACGACCATTTTCTTTTGCCTGTCACTCCCATGACGCTAACTCTGTGTGTGTCTGTGTGTGTGTGTGTGTGTGTGTGTGTGTGTGTGTGTGTGTGTGTGTGTGTGTGTGTGTGTGTTCTTTAACTTGTGTATGTAACAACCTGGTATTGCTCCTGATACCCGTTCTTTCACTACATGTCAACAGGGAGAGTTACTGCTCGGTGTGTCCAACTCTCTTTTGTCATGACGAAGGTACTCTTTAATTTACTGCATTCTTTAAAACTGGGGGTCTTTCACTATTTTATGCTCATGATAACAATGATGGGTATTTTTGTGGCATGCCCTAAGTCCTTAAAAGGATTATTTACCGCAATGTTAGCAGTTCTCCCTTACGTCCAGCTCGAAGCAATGAGGAACAAAACTGTTTCGGTCGCTGCCTGCTCACTACCCGGAAGAGAAAGAGTGATGCTGTCTTCATTTAAGCCTTGTTGTTGATCTTGACGCTTATTCATGCATAAGCAGCGTATTTAGTTTCTAATTAACACGTACCAGATCATTTCACCTTATTGTTTCGGTAAAACAATAAGGTCTCTTCATGGCAAGTTACTCCGTGGAAACTATGAGTGGAAGCAGAGCCAGATGACTACAGTATCTAATATCGTTCCTCTCTCGGGTGTTAGTGACTGTTTGTTCACCTCTAGTTCTGCGTCAAAAATGCTAGTCTGCTCAGATCTAGCAGCCAGTTACTTTTCTCACATCAGAAAGTGTGTAACAACGGAATCATCATCACTGTAAGTATTTATGGTATTTCATTCTGTCATCAGCTAATGTGTTTCCACTAATGGCATTCATTTTTCTTAACATATCTCATTCGCTGCAACGTTTACTTGTGTGTGTGTGTGTGTGTGTGTGTGTGTGTGTGTGTGTGTGTGTGTGTGTGTGTGTGTGTGTGTGTGTGAGTGTCTGTCTGTCTGTCTGTCTGTTTGCCTGTGTGTGTGTGTCCCTCTCCATAAAAAAATACATTAAGACAAAGAGTTATATTTGTCTGAATGGAGACCCCGCCATACCATACAAAAATAGAATGAATTCGAGAATTTATTGTGATTTCACTGATCTTGGTCATGCATTCAGTAGACCCTCGTGTTAAATGAACTGGAAATCAGGTACCAACGCTCTGACGTCGATAAACTCATTTATTAGTTAAAGTGATAAGAGTGTTTATTAATGACTGCAGTTTGGCTATAAAAGTATCAGCTGTCAGTCACACTTAAGGCTGAGTTGCTCTTTAGGGATTGTCTGAACCACGAGAGCTGGCATCATCATCCTTCGTAGTGGTCACTTTTCGCAGACACCAACTCCTTTTTCTAAATGATACGAGATTGATAACGTGGGACTTCGCTTGATGCCATCTAAACTTAATATATTAAAATCGGACCGCGAGAAATAAGAAGGCAAGCATGAGAGTTGCACCCATGATAACCGTGCTTGGATGCCATCACCTGGCCGGGTTGAACCTGCATCCTGCCTGATCTGCACCTGACACACTAACCTTGACACTAGGCTTCCGGCAAGGGCTGACACCAGCATCCTGGAATCTATGCATAGTATACGATGAATTCAGCGATCCTCTCCTCTGTCCTACCTCTCTTCTTGATATTCACATGTTTCTTCCGGCCTTTGTTTTCTCTCTCTACTCCTATCAGGTTAGACAATTGATTTGGTGACATGAATAGTTTAAGGACTTCCCACTGACGTTGGTATTTTCTTCTTTACACCACTTACACCAAGACCACCCCAGCCTTAGTGCCATATAGCCATTTCATTATTTGGTGCTAGTTCTTCAATATTTCTTCCTGCCTTCCCTCAAAAAAAGAAGTTAGGTTGGTTGCAGACTGCAGGCTAATGTATACGCGGACATCAAAAGATCTTTAGAGTCTCTTCATTTTACGACAGTTCTGATGATGTGAAACTGATTTACTTCTCTGAAAAAAAAAAAAAAAAATGAACATATGCACGAGACGTCACTTGCAGCATCACAGATCGTCTCCGGAAGGATTCACCTGCAGAATTAATTACGTGAGATACTGTTACTTTCATATTAGTTCCTCAAGTTAGCTCTCAGTCTTCAGCGGCAAGCAGGTTTGATGTGCAATCGTCGACGGACTAATATCCATTCAACCCATGTTATGGACGACAGGTGTAACAGTCTGAACATAACAGCATACACTTCAGAGGTACCACTTGCAACACCACTTAACCCGTAACATTAGGCATGAGAAACACAGCTCTGACACCTGTTTTATAGATCCGGCTCTATCACTTCGTGCGTCTCCTTCGCTTAGTCGTAGGCAGTCAAGTTAAATTTCATTCATTTTACAGCCAGACCATTTTGTTCAGTTACTGAGAGATCTGTCATGCTCGTCCTCTGCTATACCTCTGTGTAGGCAAAATTCACTATCAGACAAAATCACCAATCCTTACACTAGCAACCCTGCTCTTATCACGCCTACAACTCCTCCCACCATCACCACATCACCACCTCCACCACCACCATCATCATCATCATTATCATCTTGTTTCTTAAAATTTCATCCCCTTCACTATAAGAGACCATTCCTGAACTGAATAAAATCGTCTGGTGGTAAAAGGAATTGTACGCAAAATATAATCTTGATAGTGAAGAGACTGATGATTAGGGTTTTAATTCTCTCAAGACAGACAGGTAGAGAAGCAGAAAGAATATAATAAACAAGGCGTCATCGTACAGCAGGAGTTCAGAAAGGTGAGCAGGATCTATAATCAGGAAAACACACACACACACACACACACACACACACACACACACACACACACACACACACACACGCCGTTACTCTAGTCTGCTTATATTCACCCAACAGACCTATGTCATTCCCCACAACTGTATATTTAGTCGAGGCTGCATGAAATTTGATGAGCTTAGTTGAGGGGTAGGAATGCGTCTCTTCGGTTACTAGTCAAATAATCGCTAATTTGACTATACCTGACCATCAGATGAGCTAAAAGGGGTCAGGAATCGTTGGCAGGTTTGATTCTAGAACAAACAAGTTATACCAACACTGCTACCATTCTCCCTACCACCACCACCATCACTGTCAGTACCTTAGCCACCGTAGTAAACAAAATTTACTTTAGTTCCTCTCTCTCTCTCTCTCTCTCTCTCTCTCTCTCTCTCTCGAAGTACCACCACCACCACATTCACAATGACCACCCGCATCTCCACCTTCACGACTTCAAGTATTTTCACCACTGCCGCACCACACTCACCACCTTCATGTCATCATTATCTTTCACCACCACCACCACATACATCATCACCACCACCACGCACATCACCACCACCACCCGCACCATTAACTTTACCACCCTCACCATCACCATGACCTCTATATTTACCATTGCCACTGTCACCACTCCTACTGTATACTACCATGAGAGCCGAATTCACCACTACTACCATCCACTTCAAAACATTCATACTCATCACTACGAACACCACATCCACACCTATCTTTATCACCACATCACCACAACCACACTCACCACCACACCCTCCTCCCACAGCATAATACTCATCACAGTCACTACCACCATTCTCACCACCACCTTCACCACCACCCGCATCACCACAGACGTCACCAGCCACGCACCATAACTACCACCATCTCGACTTATTTATGTTAATTTACCTTCCCATAAAACTTTCTCATGCGTTTAACAAGCATAGCGTCGAGTATAAGGGCTGGACAGTCTGCAAGCACACACACACACACACACACACACACACACACACACACACACACGCACACAGGAGAAGGAGGAGGTGGGAGCTTTGTTGTGGATTACTATGACGCAGTATTAAACGAAGAAAAACGGTAGAGGATGATAATGAAAATAAAATGGAAGAAAAGAAGACTATCACCATTTCTTCACGAGGGTCATTTTGTTTTCATCTGACGGAACTAGGTCACTTTGACAACTCGAATACCCTTCTCACATGAAAATCAGTGGGTCTTGGTTATCAGGTAGAAATGAATTCCCGTGGTTACTAATCAATTGTGCTTTAAAATCTGACTACACTTTGCCACCATCCGAACAAAAAGGCGTTAAATTTCTTTGTCAGGTCGTAAAAACGAGCTAGTACGGTATACTGCATATGGAGGGGTGATGATTTTTTATTACATTTTTGTTAACACTAAAGTTCAGCGTAATATGGAGAGTAAGTAGCTGAAGCAAGGGTGTTAATGAGTCTGCTAATTCCACGAGAAGAAGATCCCAATTGGTTTGAAAGTACTGAAGAATTTACCTCTCTCTTATCTTGTTTTTGTTTTCTTCTTGGAGGGAACAATCTTGCTGGGTTCTGGCCTTTGGTTCCCTTTTCTATGCATAAAAAAAAAAAAAAAAAAACTTGCCATGTAACTTGTAACCCTTTTTTTTATTTATTTCGGTGACGTATCCTGTAGCTGTCTTCGGTGTCACCAGATGATGCCATAATATTCAGATTTAGGGAGACTTCTTGTAGTGAAAAGGTTATTGGATGTATGTTTTCACCCCATTTCAAATACGTAACTTCACTTCAGAGTCTCTCCTAAATTGAATCAAGTCGTCAAGATATGGCAGGAATTAGTTTATTAAAAATGTAATTGGATAAAAAGGGTTAATCTGTTCGGAACTATGAAGTGCCTCTCTCTCGCTCTCTCTCTCTCTCTCTCTCTCTCTCTCTCTCTCTCTCTCTCTCTCTCTCTCGTTCTCGCAACACACACACACACACACACACACACACACACACTTGTATTTTTGAGTTCCATGCCACGAAAGCACATTTCTATGAGTTTTTGTCCTCTTCACATATATCTAGGACACAGGGTGGCTTCAGAGGAGACACTCAGGACCGTATCCTAAGTGGCATGGGAGGCTTCGCAGCACTTTTTCCTTGGTGAATTATTCTGCATATTCGCTATCCTCCCGAATGTCATTAGTGCAAATTGTGTCGATATTAATAAGTTATATATGGGAATGTCAAGGTGCAGTATGCAAAATAAATCGGTATGAAAGAGGTGTTACGAAGCCTCCTGCGCCCCCTTGGATCCCGGAGCTTAAAGTCATCCCCGTGGTATTGACGTTACAGAAAATTACGGCTGCTTTAGGAGTGACTGCGGAAACTCTGCTTTGGCAATGCAGTTCAGGCTCAGTCTCTGCTTTGGTCAAGCAGTTCAGGCTTTATTTCTGCTTTGACCACGCAGTTCAGGCTTTATTTCTGCTTTGGCCATTCAGTTCAGGCTTTATTTCTGCTTTGGCCATGCTGTTCAGGCTTCATCTCTGCTTAATGTCTGCGCTGTTGGGGAGGCCACTGTTTATCTCCATCTTAGTTATTTTATCATTAATGACAGAAATTTGTACTGTTACTGATGATTCTCTCTCTCTCTCTCTCTCTCTCTCTCTCTCTCTCTCTCTCTCCTGACCACTTTATTTGGTTTAGAGGAGACTTTTTAAAAACTGGAGGACTTAGATGCAGCCTTAATTTGCCCCTTCGAGAGGCCTTTCTGAAGTTGAATAAAATCGTCTAGTTGCAGCAGGCTATAAAAAAAAAAAGCTTCGTGAGACTATAAACTGTCCTGGGTCCGTTTAGGGTAAGAAGGCTCCCTAGCACCTTTTCCTTAGCGATTTATTTCCCATACTACACATTTACTTTAGATTTTATGCTATTTCCTGCATTGTAGCATCGGTATACTGTAATCATACAAAAGAACAGTAACTTGCCATACCCAGAAATAAGTCGGTAGGAAAAAGGTGTTAAGCAGCTTCCTTAGACTTTTTTTTTTTTTTTTTTTTTATGTGTCCGACTCTGGGCATAGGCTTCACAGCCTGCTATCAAGGCCCAGCAGTCCTCCTACATACCATACACCTCTAGACTACATGAAAACACGTCCTGGTAACACTCTAAGTTATGGAAGTGGGACGAATCATTCATTTTCACACTGTTTCATTGTACCGAGAAATGTTAAGATTGTCTGTGGTTATCGCTCCAGACTATTTAATTTCTTTCCTGCTAAAAGGGTCATTGAAGGCTATTAATCTAACTTCTCCGTTTCGAAAATCTCCTGGTCTGCATAAAATCGTCTGAAGGCAGCAAGAATAACATGAAAAACAGCTCAATTGACAAAAGGGGTTTATTATTCTTGTTACCTTCAGATATTTATTTGTTTTCAGTTTATGAGAAATTTATAGTGGTGGACGGTTTAGGAACAAGTCTCGTAACCTCCTTCAAAACCAAGAAGTCTTTTGTGTCCAATTTACCCTGCCGACAGACGATTTTATTCAGCATACAGACGTCTGGTTGTGAAGGGTGGCTAACAAATCCCCGTTCTCCTGCATGTCATATGATAAGTACCTTTGGAGATTACCTAACACCCCCTTCTTGCCTATTTATTGAGCACCTTACAGCTTAGTACCCTCTTGTCTGTTAATGACGCAAGCCATATTGATATTAACACAATATAAATAATAAAGATAATAAAGACGAGAATGTTAAGGTGCAAAATACGGAGTTAATCGGAAAGAGAAATGAATTACGAACGCTCCATATCAACTTAGAATATGATCTCGAGTACCAGAGTGAAAAGACAAAGCATTCTCACCATACACACCACAAATATATGCCTGTTGGTGCGTGGCCTTGCGTGCTTCAACGGGTTAAGTAGATGATATGTGGGGGTGTGAACTTGCACAACGTTGCCGCCAAAATTCTCTCTCGAGGGTGGTGTTCTGGTGGGATTAAGGAGGTAGATAATATGTCTTCCTGAATTAAAAGATTTGACTATATGCACCTGTACAGTACTATTATTTATGCAAATTCATATTATACAGATATGTATATATTAATAACTAAAGAAGAGGTAAAAATGAGCTTACAAGAATTCGATCCAGGGAATTAAGTCAGTCATTTGTTTACGTCGATTGTTGTATGGTTGTTGCTGCCTTTGTCAGGGACCTCTTCCCTGCCCTGTAGTACGATGCTTAGTGTGTTCTTGAAACATCCACACGCATTTAATCAAGTTCGGAGAGACCTCTTTAGGTGAGCAGGTTAATGACGGCTATATCTTACCTCCTCAGTTCGAAAAGTCTCTTCTCAAAAGAAAAAATAATCGTCTGGTGGTGGCAAGAATAGAATATAAAAGCTGGGGTATGACTACAATCTCTTGAACCCTATTTGTAGCCTGCCTGTCCCTGCATGTTGCTATCGTTGACACAGCTCTCAAGTATTCACTGTCAACGTCCTTGGCAATTCTAAAGCCTCCCTGACCCCTCCAAGAATGCTTTAACTCCCCTTGCTTCCCCCTCCCCTCCCACCGACTCTCTGCCTTCATTCTCCCTGACTCGACCACCCACTACCGTCACTCTCCCTCTTTTCACTCCTCCTGTTCCCACCACCCCCTGCCTCCACTCACAAACCTTGCCTGCATCATTTGTACCCTCCATATCCTACTTGTACACTCCCTGCCTCCCCTGTCCCTTCCTGCACTATTTCTGTCTCCCAACCTTCCCCTGCCACCACCATCCCCTACCTCCACTCACCCTGTCACCGTCCCATCAGCCATCCGCGTCCTTGTCGTCCCTATCCCCATCGTGCTTCAGCCCAGACGCCTCTCTCCACCACCCATCCTATCGTCACCACCCATATCCCATCCCCTCTCCATCACCCATACTCCATCATCCCATTTGCACCACCCATACCCCATCATCCCATCTGCACCAAAAATACCCCCCATCCTATCGCTTTTATTTTGATGCAATTTTCTCTTTGTCAGTCATTTCTGCACTTTGCTTCTTTGTCACGCTACCTCTCTGTGAATCATCATTTCTTAGTTCTTCAAGCACATTCACTACAGTCACAGTCACAATGGAATCTCCTGTGGTCGGGTAGGTAGTTCACGTGTCAACCAATCCTTCTGACCTACTTTCGATCCCAGTCTGGGCGAGCATTGAAAAGAGTGCAACTCTAGTATGCCCCCTTGGATGTTCTCAGATGCATCTAGACTCTCATGCTCACTAACATAGCAACTACAACAGAGCAACTTTCCCTACGTCGCTGTCACATTCAACATTACAAGAGGCACTGGGTGACGACGGGTCACATCTCCATATTCTCGTCGGTTGAGGCAGCCCCCTGACACCTTTTCCTTGGCTATTTATTTTACTTATTACACCTAACTGTCCTCTTCCGCGTTATGTAAGATGTTCTACTATCGCCTCACTTTACATAATATAATGAGCAAAAGGTTATTAACCAGCCATATCTAGAAATAAAGCATCAAGAAAGAGGTATTAGGGAGCCTTCTTAACTTACGAGAATACGAGCCAGAGAGTCGTGTTCCTTCGCTCGACATAACAGTTGTCCTTCTAGACCCGTAAAACACGACTTGAACTTAAATGGTACAACGAACCGTCCATGTCAGGTGTATGCAACGTGGCCGCTTCAGTGCATATATGAAAACCACAACACTGTACAAAACTACACATATCAGAGTAATCTGCACCATCATTGTCATCACACTCAGCTCCACTATACACTCGCTACTACCACTCGCTTCGCTACCCACACTATAGCCTCTATCATTTCGACGGATCTGAGGAATTTTACTTATTCTTTAAAAAAAAAAAAAAACTTTTGTTTGCGTATTTAATACCGCCATAGCTTGTACAGATAACATGCAAAAATATATCCACGAAGCGTATACAAAACAAAATTGGTGTGGATCTGGTAGGGAGCCTTCAAAGTCACAAGAACGCCGGCCCTCTACCTCCACCATCCTTTTCCTCCTTCGCCACCTATCCACCAAACCTTCACTCCACCAAGCATCACAGCTCCCTAACCTCCTCCTCATTTGCCTCGTGTCTTGCTGTCTCTGGCTAGTCCTTCCCTCTTCCTCTCTTCTTGTTCCCATCCTTTGAATTTACTTGTCCTTTGTTTCTCTCTCTCCGTTACAGTACCTCATAGCACACAAGACATTTCCCCTGCCGATGTAACTAGAAGTAACACAAAGGTCTGGTGAGGAAGATAACTGACAGGTATATCTTTGTTTTGTGAGAAAATTACTTAAAAACAAAATCTATTCCACTCTCTATATTATGCTGTCTGTCCACCTAAATGCCACCAAAACAAAAACAATGTGTGTAATATCCTAATCAAAAGTTTGCTGATACTTCACTATCGGCTGTGGTGATACAAGGTGCTATATGAAAGCAACAAAATAGTATGAAAAGGAACGATCCTGTGTGCTGTTCGGTGGGGAATGAGATTTATAAAGGGCAGAACACGATGCTGGCAGGGAAACGTCGTTGTACTTCTAAGCAAGACAACACCCCTTCATCGTCACTGAACCTCTGAGCTACCTTCAATAACACTTCCACCATCTCTGTCCCTGTCTTTTTACACTTCTCCCGCTGCCAAGTTCCTCTCCCTGCCACCTCTTTTCCATACATCTATATTTCTTCCCCTTTCTCTGTCGTTATTTTTTAATCCATTCCATCACTATTACCTGCTCTTTTTTCCCAGTCCTTTTCCTAACTCCCAAGTTTCATTCGTTATTAATTCTTCCGGTTTCACTGCTGTATTTATACAGTATAAAAAGATAGATAGATAGATAGATATGTATGTATGTATGTACATGTATGTTTATATATTAAATATGTAACATATATATGTATATAGATAGATACATACATACATACGTAGATAGACAGATAGACAGGTATAGATATAGATATACACATAGTCCATACACTTTATCATCATCTTTATTGTTTTCTTCCTCCCTCTCTCCTTCTCCACCTCCCCAAACTCTTGTCACCTATTGTCCCTTGTCTACCTTTCCTTCCCCCTAAACACATACACACATACTCATAAAGTTTTTTTCCGCCTGCCACACAACAAGCTTCCTGCTCACATTGTTTCCATTGACTCAGCATATCCCACCTTACCCTCTACATTCGCACCCACGCCCACTGCGAGAGATAGGCGATTTTTCTTCCCATTTCTTTGCCTCTGGAATCAGATAAGGATGTATTTTGAAGACGGGTAGCTAAACGCGATGATGGTAGTTAAGAAGGTACTATATATATTTTCAATAGCTTATTCCTAGAGAGTTAGGCAAGTAAGAATGACAGAGAAGTGAAACAGGTTTCCGGATATTTGGTGTGTGGTGAACTGGGTGGTGTCCTGAGTGTGAAGGGATGAGTGGATTAAATATTTGCAGTCAGACAGAGAAGGAGAAAGTATGTGAGAAGAACTATAGAAGATATTTTTGGCATTTATGGATATGGAATAATATGCAATAGGGAACAGTGAGGGATTATGGAAGTATTTCGTATATATGGCGTGGAAAGAAAATTGCCGATGACTGTAAAGAGTTTTTTTATTACGACCTCGAAGTTGGCTGAACTTAGGACCATGAGGGGAGATGACGCTGAGGAAGCTGATGGGATCAGTGATAACACGCTGTAAATGTCGTGGTATTGATATGCTGTTCGTGCTGATTATTTTGGTGAGAAACAATGGAAAAAGTCACAAAACGCATCAGAAATATTCTGACAAAGAGAACATTGCTTTCGTATACCTTGTTTCAGTGAAAAAAAAAAAAATCACATCCTGTATTTGAGGGTGAAGAAAGGGATAATGTAATTGCAGTTTGTTTCTCGACTCCTCCTTAAAACGTCTCAATGCGAGCACAGACTCCACTCCCTTGTTCTCTGGACAGGCTCAGCTGCCAACTAGCTCATACACCAGTTACCCTCACCGCTACAGGAAACCAGAGGCCGGGACCTGCCTGAACTAATGCTGGTTACATTGCAAGGGTTGGGTTAGGCTGCTTCACGCCAACCCACCTCCCCCCCTCATTTTTTTATGTTTTATGTCAGACTTTCAGCATAGGCATAACAGTCCTTTCCCTTCGGCCCAAGAGCATTTCTACTTGCCACACATCTATGCATGGTGAAGAAAACATGTGCCTTCACCCCTGACAGTGGCTATGGTTACCGTGGCTCATATTTTTAGCAATGCTGAGGATTGTCATTATTAAGGAAAGTGGTTCACAAGTCTTAAGTACCACTATCCATATATGATGCTTACTCCTTCACCCCAAGGACGTCTGTTCCTTTATTCTTACTGCCTACAGATGAAATATTCAGCTTAATGGAGACGTCTGCTGGCGAAGAGGTTAACAAAGTCTACAACTTAGCCCAAGGCTGAAAAGTCTCTCCGAATCTTGAGATAACAGTAACAGAGAAAAGAAATATCGGTTAGAAGACTTTCATTCATTTTATCTATATCATAAACGCAGTTAGATATTAGCAAGTACTTCAGCACTGCCTCTACTCAGCACGGTAATCTCTCTCTCCAGGCCTGAGCGTGTGCGATGCTACTGAACAGATCTGCGGCAGCCTCACTCAGCCCCCCCGGATGTGCAGTGTCAAGGTCGGTGGCGATGGAGGGCAGGCAAGGAAGTCATTTCTTTGATGCACCTTACGCCATGCTGTATCAACCTGTTTTGCCCCGGGACGTATTTTCCACTGTGTCTTTCCTATCTCTAGACGATTTTTTATTTTAGCTTACGGTAGAAATGCTGTCTGGTGGTAGAGGGGTTAATGAAATCTATAATCTTGACTTAACTCGAAAAGTATATTCTAAACCGGATGAAATGTCTGGGGTAAACAAAAACAAAAACAAAACAAAAAGTAATAGAAGTGAAGGTTTTTATGTGTCTTGATTTCAGAGTACCGCGTCATGTTTAAATGGAAGGATTATACATACATACCGAAACAGCATCATAATTCAAGCCAGAACTGTTGCATATTGACAAGAAATATTAATTCAGTACTTGGGTATAATTCTTTCATTTAGTATAATTTCTCATCAATTATTTTTCCTTTAAATACAGGAACGTGAGCATACATTATTGCAAAAACCAGTGTAAGAATTCCCTTAGTGAGTTGAAAATCCGATCTCGAAAAGCCAAACTAAATTTATCTGTTGGTGGATGCAGCCTCTATTAACCCCTTGTGTACGAGTATTATTAGGTCTAATATTTCATTATTCCTCTGTCTTTATCTTGTCTCCCTCTATACTTCATCTCCCCTTCTTATTTTTTCTCTTGTCCTTTTCCTGTTTTTCTTTCTACTTCCTTCTTTTCATCTCCCTTTGGCTTTCCTTTTCTTTCTGTGTAGTCTTCATCTCCCATCTACATTTCTTTCTGTTTTCCTCTCCCTATCCTTCCTTCTCTTTCCTTCGCCTCACCTTCCTCAGACCTTCCCTTTTCTTCCACTACCCTTCATCTCCCCCTTCCATTTTGTCTCTCCTCCCCTCTTCCTATCCCTTTTATCCCTTTCCTTCTCTCCACCTCCCAGTATCCTTGTCCTTCTTCCTTTCCTCTTTCCTTCTCTTCCACGAATACACACGCCCAGCATCTGAATATCCCGTGTCTGCAACGTAACAACTACTACATGACAGTGAAGTTTGAGGGTAACACCTTGCCTCAAACTTCCTGTCACCATCCCTCAAGTTTTGCCTACTCTGACTGGTTTACTGCTTATAGTGTGTGTGTGTGTGTGTGTGTGTGTGTGTGTGTGTGTGTGTGTGTGTGTGCTGTGTGTATGTGTGTGTTTTTTCAATTTTTTTTATCCATGCACCCACCCCAACGAATGGAACTAGGCACAGGTTAAAAAAAGTGATGATGATGATGATGATGATGATGACAGTGATGATGGTGATGATGCATAGGTTACATGATTCCCATAAAAAAGAACAGCCCATATCTTGCTGTCATATACCCACCCCATGCAGTATAATAAATAACTGGATAATGATAATGATGACGATGATGATGATGATGATGTTGATGGTGATAGTGGTGGTGGTGGTGGTGGTCCTGCGAATACAAGCATGTTCAAACACTTTAGTTAAACATCTGCAGTAACTATGGACTTTAAAGGAAGTTCTCATTATGTTACTGTCGGTGTTGAATAGTCAGTCTAGAGATGATCAGATGTTTAGCATCAGCGATGTGGAAAGATCCCAGTGTGTGCGTGTGTATGTGTGTGTGTGTGTGTGTGTGTGTGTGTGTGTGTGTGTGTGTGTGTGTGTGTGTGTGTGTGTGTGTGTGTGTGCGCGCGCGTGAAAATATGGAGATCGTGATAGCAGTTACAGTAATGAGGCGTAGATGGTGATAGTGGGGTTGGTGGGTGTTGGCGCATATTGATGGAATGCACGAGAGCTGGCTATGGGCGTGACTGTGAATCCAAGAAGCTTATGGTGTGGCGGAAGATGAATGGGTATATATAAGTCCTTAGTAACCCCTTCAGTACGATGACTTTTTCACTTTTCTCCTACTTACATGCCAGAAACAAAAATAAACTGGCAAGGTAGAGGCGCCTAGAACCCCCTCAATACACGGGAATAAAGGCCTTCTTAGTGGTCGTCCGAAGCAGCTGTCCATAATGCTTGTTAAGATTTTCATCCTTCGATCACCACATACTCTACACTAACTCCTCTTACACAATAATTCCTTGCTTTATTTATGCTTTTTTTTTCCTTATGATGTTTCTTTTCCAACTTTAGCAGGACCTCTGTCAGCGGAGGATCGTACAGGAGAGTGTTTTGACCCTTTCAGCACGATGGTCCCTTTGTATTCACTTGTTACCACTGTATGAGCTCTATTCAGATAGGGTAGACTTCTCGTGGGGAAAAGGGTTAGAGACAAGGCTCCGGGATCTGCTCAGTAATTTCCTCCCCCATCCTCTCCTCCCTCCCCACCCTTTATTTTCCTTGATTTACATCCTCTCTTCGCGCGCGCACACATACACACACACACACACACACACACACACACACACACACACACACACACACACACACACACACACACACACACACACACACACACACACACACACACACACACGGGTATCTGTTGAGATAGAGAGCGACCATTGACTGATAAATGTATACAATATGAATGTACAGTTAAGCTTAAAGAAAATATGATAACAATCATAATTTCCAGACAGATAAGGCAAAAGTAAATAAAAAAAAATGGCGAACAGTAACACTATATTAAAGACTCTTCAGTTGTACTCATTTCATCTTACCGCACAACACGCAGGAAATGCTTTTGGTTGCGTCTTTCTGCCTGTGTGTCTGTCTATCTTTCCGTCTGTTTAACCTCCAGCTTCTTAAAACCTTGACCTAGAAACATTTTTTTTTGTAGTTAATGAGCGTTTCAGGGTAAAGATTAAATACAAAGGACTTGAATCAAAGGGCAGTGTCAATGGAGTAAAAAAAAAAAAAAAATCGACCATAAGCAGACGTTTGGCCCTCATCCACATTTTCATATTGCCTCTAAATTCACTGAAAATATACTCTTCTTGATGAATAGTAAACAGAGAACGGCATACCGGACTCTCCCAATGTCTACATGTTCTGCGACGTACGTAACCATGGATTTCATTCTTCAACTTGTCGCTACTTAAGGGCTAAACCAAGTAGAATAAAAGCATTTGGTGTTGGACTGAATATACCTAAAAAGTAGCCTCACTGAAGGATATAAATTTTACTTGCACAGTGGCAGAACATGCAAATCAATGTTCTACTTCTGGTGAGGACGAACATTTGAGTACAAGGCGTTCATGTTTAGTGTCGTGCTATTCTCTTAACCCCTTCATGGTGACGTATTTTATTGATTTACTGTTGTTATCTGCAGACGATTCTACACAGCTAAGAGAAGATACTTGGAACTGAAGGGATGCTTTCTAGCCTTCATTAAATTATTCTTCTCCCCTGTTCATATCCCTTTTTTCCCTTTCCTTCTTTCCACCTCCCTCTATCATTATACTTCTTCCTTTCCTCCTTCCCTCTCTTCCCAAGTTGAATAAAACCGTACAGTAGTAGCAAGAGTAAAGCAAAAATTATGTCCTAGGGCTGAGGGGGCTAGCATATGGAAAGAAAGGGAAGCACTGAAGAATTACCTCACGTTCAGGTGCAACAGGAAGGCCACTGGATTACGTTATAAGGGTTTGCAACATATGAAGAGATAAGTCCTTGCTCACGGCTCTCTCGGGCAACTGTCTTTAGTACACCACGGCACTGGGACAAATTTCCACACTGTACTCGAGTTGCACCCGTGCTCCTTTGAAGCAGGTCTGGGTTAGATTAAGCTAAGTTAGGATGTTAGGCCAGGTTAAGTTAGGTTAGGGTGTTGTCATGTTAAAGTTGTTAGGGTAGGTTAGAATAAGGTTAAGTAAAGTAAAAGTGATCATCTTGGGTACAGGGTAAGCTCATCCTGAAGTGCCACTTTCTTCTGACTGCTGCAACTGTTTAAACAAAAGCAGATCGGCAGTATCATGGAGTGCAGAATATGATTAAGTCTTGACACTGGGCTACTTTATGTTATATCAGGATTAAATACAGCCACCATGATCATCCTTGGCACAGGGAAAGCTCACCTTAGAGTACCGCTCCCCCCCGATTAACACAACTGTACACACAAAATCTGGGCCTAAGTAGCTAGGAGAGTAGAATTACATTATGAAGTTAGGTTAAGTTAGGTTATATAAGTGTTCAATGAAGTAAAAGCACTGTCCTTCTGAGCATAACCTTAGAATACCACTTCCCTATGATTGACGCAACTGTACGCCAAAAATTGGGCGTGAGTCAGGGAGGGGCGCAGGAGAAGCACCCTTATAAATTGGCGGGGTGGGGGTGGAGCGTCTCAGTCTACTCCCCGCCGGGCCCCTGGAGTCGTCGTCAGCTTCGCAGTTTGGTGGGCAGTGGAGTGTGCGTCGCTTCCTCTGCCTCACTCAGTCTCCCCCTTCTCATCCATGCATACACACTTTCGTTCTCCCCTTCCTCTCCTCTCTGTACTCGTATTTCGCCTTCCTGATTCCTCCTGCGTCTTTTCTTTTTCTTCTTCCTCTGTCTCTTCTTTCCGCTGCTTTACCTCATTCAGTCTTCCCTTTTCGTTCACCCATACACTCTGTCGATCTGTCCCTCCTCTGTGCTCTACATCATCTCTTTCTTGTTCCTCCCTCTTCTGTTTTTCCCCTTCTAACTTGATTTTACTCATTTAGTCTCCCCCTTCTCGTCCATCCACACACTCTGTCTCTGTCCTTCCTATTCCCTC
This sequence comes from Coenobita brevimanus, assembly GCF_032717465.1. Taxonomy (NCBI): domain Eukaryota; kingdom Metazoa; phylum Arthropoda; class Malacostraca; order Decapoda; family Coenobitidae; genus Coenobita; species Coenobita brevimanus. Next base: position 5,830,650 of record NC_136967.1, read on the forward strand.
CGCATCGTCTCACTCTGATTTCTCCTCTCTGTTTATTTCCTCTTCTTCCCCTTATTTCTCTTCGCTCATATCCGTATCTCTTTTAATCTCCTTCCTCTGCCTTACCTCCCTCAGTCTCTCCCTCCCTCCCTCCCTCCCTCCCTCCTTTCAAATCTTGACACACATTCACTCTCGTGGTACCCTTCCTTCCTTGTGATTTTTGTTTACTTTTTCATTATCACTCTTTCTCTTTTTTTTTTTTAATTTCCTTTCGTATCATTCTCTGACATCTCACTGCCTCTCTCCGTCGTCTCTCACTGCGTCTTTCTCTCCCTGCAATCCACTCTCTCGTCGCGTCCTTCAATATAATCCTTGTTTTTTTTCCACTTCATAATTATTTTTTTCTTCATCCACATTCTCCTCTTCCATCCTCTCCCTCTTGCTGCGTCCCTCCGTCTCTCACTCATTCCCTATTGTCACACCACATCCGGCGACCCTCCTCTTGTATCCTATCTTCCTTGCCTGTCATCTTTGTTTACTATTTTATTTTCCTTTTCTGTTTTTCGTTTTCTTTTCTCCCTCTTTGCTTTGTCCCTTGTTCCTCCTCTCCCTCTTCTTCTCTCCCATCTACCTTTGTCGTCTATTCTGTCTCGTATTGTGTCCCTTCCTTGTTTACTTTTGTTCCAATTAGTCTACTCTTTTTCTGTCTATTTATCTACTTTTCTCTTCTATCCTCTTTCTCTTCCTCGTTCCGTCTCTCCTTCCCTCCTACCCTTTCATACAACACTGGAGGACCTATTACCGTATTCTTCCATGCTCACTCTTTCGTAAACCTCTCTCTTTTTTCTCTTTTTCATAATCGTCCTCTCTCTCTCTCTCTCTCTCTCTCTCTCTCTCTCTCTCTCTCTCTCTATCTATCTATCTATCTATCTTTTTTTTTTTTTTTAATTGTCTTTCCCGTCTCTTACTTCCATCCTCCCATTTCTCTCGTCATCATTTTCCTTTTTTTTTGTCCTAATTTTCCCAAGGTTATCCATTGCACAATTCTAACGTCTAGTTTTTCCTACCTCTTTCCCACCCTCATCTCCTCTCGTCTTCATCTCTCTCCATCTTGTTTTTTTTATTTACTCATTTTTCTTATCTGTTACCTTTTCTCCCTGTCAGCGCAGTTTCTTCTTTTTTTCTATTCTCTCTCTCTCTCTCTCTCTCTCTCTCTCTCTCTCTCTCTCTCTCTCTCTCTCTCTCTCTCATATTTCGTTCCCATCTCAAGTGTTCCTTTTTAAACCGTACTTTCTAATTCATCCTTTTCTGTTTTGTTACTTGGTACCTTTTCACTCCGGTCTGGTCTCTCATATTCTTTCGTTCACCTTCCTTCTTCCCATCTCTCTCCTTTCTTTCTCTTCTCTCTTTCTCTCTTTCTCCTTTCCTCCTCCTCTGTCCCTCAACTTCTCTCCCCTCTCCTCCTCCCCTTTCCCTCTCCTCTCTGCGTCTCCATCTCTTTCTTCCCCTTCCCATCTCTCCTCTCCCTCTCTTCATCTCATCCCTCCTGCCATCCCCCTTCCTGTCTCTCTCTCTCTTTCCTCCACCTCACTCCATCTTTTTATCTCTTTCCGTATCCTTCCTGTTGTCTGTCTTTTTCTTTCTCTCCTTCTCTTTCTAGCTTCCACTCTTTCCATTCCTTTCCTTACCACATCCTTTCTCTTTACCTCTCCCTCTCCTTTCGTCCACTTCTTTATCTCTTGCTCCGTCCCCATTCATTTCTTCCTCCTCTTTCTCTTCAACTTACTCTCCTCCTCCTTCTCTCCTACGTCTTTTCCTCTCCTTACTTTCTCTCTCTCTCTCCCCTTCTCCTACGTCTATTACTCTCTATATGTGTCTCTCCCCTTCCTCCATCCTACATTCACCTCCCCATTCACCCCACCAGGGCGGCCAAATAAGGGATGAGCCAGTGAAAAACCAAGTGTTGTAAGAGAACCTGCAGTGAAAAGCCTGTGAAAAGAAACAAGTGCACCCTGTCTGGATAGTGCCTCTGTGTAAGTGTTTTGTGTGGCGCTCTTGGTTGCTGAAAAGGTGTTGATATATATATTTTTTTTTTCGGGTTGAAGTATATGCGCCTCTGTTTCGTTGGTGTATTTTCCGGTAAGTAAGAAGTGCTTAGGCTAAACGCTGCAAAAGGTAACTACTTATCATTCTTTTCCGTCATTTTTTTTTGTCTTGTTGCAGTTATATGTATTTGATGCTTAAATATCTTCATATATTATAATCCTGTCAATTCTGTTTATTATTGCGGGAAATAGGGAGTGGACGATGATGATGACGACGATGATGATGATGATGATGATGATAGACACTGCATAATCCCTCGTAACACATTCAACAAGTTAGCTTCTTTATATGATTCTGCTCAGTGAGAAAGAAACAACTCAACCTGTTACCATCATAACCATTGTCACAGTGTAGATCTAGTATGCTTTTTCTCTTAAGTTATGTTTTCAATAAAGTGCCCGGACATTGCATTAAAGTCCATGAGAAGAGATCGATAAATACTTTGGAATACGGCGGAGTTCATGCCTGACTTCAAAAACTCCCATTACGCAGCATCGAACAAAGCGCGTGGTCACTCTTTCTGAAGCATTGGTGCTGGAGGGTGTACTGAGTGAGCTCTACGGCACCTCCACAGATCGTTTCCTGCCCAGTAAAAGAAGAAAGGGCAGGATCTGTGCAGTAACTTCTCTAAAAATTAATTCAGACTTTTCTAAATATTAATTCAAGGGATGGAACATGGAAAGGCCAACATAAAAATGGAAAATGCGAGCTTAGGGATACTTTAACTGTAAAAATCCCATCTTTTTTGCCAACCTAATTCTTTCTTTTCGATATATTTTTAAAATCTGCATTCTACTTGAACTTCAGGTTAATTCAGAACACAAATAATTATGTAATATGTGCTCTTTCTCGCATCAGAACACTGGCTGATAATGGAGTTAATAAAATATAGCTACTTAGTCTCCTTATACAGAATAACTGGTTTAAAGAAATAGGAACTGAGAGTTAGTTCTGCCGTTAATAAATGTGTTGTAATGTAAACTTATTTGAAGGATTTTTTTTTTTTATCTCTACAGTGACGAACCTTGCATAGAATCTTTATGTGGTAACGCGCTTGCAAAAACTGTTCAGACTTCTTCCCAACTCGTTGTAGAAAAGACTCTTCGTTATCAAAAGTTTCAATCAGGAGTCACAAAATGGTCAAGTTCAGCCTCATCATCTGACCATCAGTTTAGGTATTTCGTCTAAGAAGGCTCAATTGACCATAACCACATGATAATATGAAAAGGATACAGCTGGTTTCAGAACCTGTTCTTCCAGGATCACACACACACACACACACACACACACACACACACACACAAAGATATATCCTGAAGTTCATATGTATACGAATCAAGTAATGGTTCCATAAGACCTCGTTTTTGTTAGCCTTGGAAATTTCGTATTACTTCTGCTATTAATATGCACAACCATGAGCAAAAGAAAAAAAAATCACTGAAAATCTTCCAGCATTATGTCCTGCCCTCCACTTTTTTATTAATTTCCAAACGACAGAGAGTATCTTTCCTTCTCATACTTTTTTGGTGTATGCTTCATAGTTCTCTCACATAAACGCCGAACATGTAAAACCTTCAGTTGTCACTGCTGGCAGCGAAGTACGCACGGTTTTAAGGGGTGGGTGGGGGGTGTATGTCCCCCTCCCTCACGTATTTGATGTTATTTACCAAAATATTTGCAATGAGTATCATACAAAACTGTTATTTCAGTGAGAAGAGTGATTTGCTATTAAAAAAAAAAAAAAAAAGTTATTTGGCGATGAATTCAAAATTCTGGGAATTCCGTTACAAATCACCCCCCTCCCCCTCCACACTTTCCAAAGTGCTGGATCCGGCCCTCCAGAAGTTTCGGCAAACCTTTTCTCATTGCTGTCTGTTACAACCTGACATCGTTGTGCATAGTATTGATGCAAGGTATCTCGATCTTAAGGAAATATTATTGACACACGAGAATATTATGTAATACGCACAATAAAGATCACTGAGGAAGGTGTATCTCCGTATAAATAATTAATTGCCCTAAGTGGAAGGGGAGTGAACCGGAAATTAATGCAGCTTACAGGAGAGGGGAGGGATGGAGAGGATGAAGTACAGAAGAAGATGGAGAAGGGAGGTGGTGGTGGAATGGAGAGAAAAGGGTAAACTGGTCGCGGGTTCGATCCTAATGGTGATGGAAAAGAAAAGAGGCTGAGACTAAGAAGCTGATGGTGGTGGTGGAGTGGGTAGATTGAATGGCTGAGAAACATGTGGTTATGAGTTCTTACTTAGGGGCGAAGAAGAAGAAACTGGCAGAAGCTGGAGAAGGGCGAGGTGGTAGTGGGGTGGATAGAATGGCTGGGACGGGGACAGGTGTGTGTGTGTGTCTGATCTCGGAACAGATTGTAGATTTCGATTCGATATAACCATGTCCAGTGCTCTTCCTTATGGCCCCCACCAGTATGTCTAAGATGCATCCCCACTGACACCATGACAGCGGATCTGCATGTGATATGCCTTAGCTTGTCGCAAAAGATTTGGTGTCTAAGTGCCAGATGATGTATAAGGGCTGCCTTTGCATGGGCAGCAGGAGACTAGCCCTCTGTTTGAGTGCTGTAGGTGGACTGGTGGACTACTGGACCACGGAAAAGGACTTCCTAATTAATGATCAGCTTCGAAAACATTAAAACAAAGAACAAACCTAATCCTGTCAATGCGAGAGCTCCCTCGTGATACGAATAAAATTGTTCAAAGGTGGCTGGTATAAAACGTAATTTCGATACTGTAGGAAGAGATTAATGGAGGTTGTTGGTAATCCCATCAGTCAGAGGGATCCTTCTTGAATTACATAAAACAGTTCAGCAGTAGCCAGAACAGAAACAGAGACTGACAATGTAACGATGGGTTAACGATGAGACTTCGATTAGCTTCATTTTACAGGAATATTATTATGTCCTTGAGGTGAATTTTATCGATTAAATTGTTCCATATTTATCTGAATATAAACGAAATAATTATCGTTAGCCTATTATTATCACTCAAACCCTTTTTCTCTATATCATACGAGTAAATGGTTTGGGTAGGATCCAGAAATAGACTGAAAAAAAAAAACTATATAAATACGAAAGGAAGCACGAAATCTGGATAATTATCACTAGTTTATAAAAGTGGGCCATATTTTCACTCACTCTCACTTTCTCTTCGGGAATTCGAAATCTATAATCAAGAATTTACAATCATAACGTAGTGAATCACATTATTGGTGGGAAATGCTTTCGAAATATTTTTGTACTCGAACTTTGGTTGTCAAGAGGGCCGTGACGAAAGATGCGGGTGGGGTTAGGGCTTGTTGGATTCGATTTTGCTACCACCATGGTGCTACACACAGTTCCAAGTTGATAGGTTAAAATGCTGTATAAGATGCAGGGATGTGCTGTGTCGCTGAAGGAGCCGAATCGTGTGATCTTTGAACTGGTGAGTGCAAGGAAGTTAGTGTGTGAGTGACATTAAAAGTATCCTAAACATAACCCGGAGGGTACTATAAACAACCCTTGATTCAAAATTCATATGACGTGTTTTTGTTTCTGAGTAACGATGAAACCGAGGTGGAAAAGACTCAACTGAAGCCCCCAAATTATGTGTACGTTGGTAAATTCGCCTCTGGGCTAAGTTTTCAATTTAAATACAGTAATCTAGATGGCCACAGATTTTGCAGTCATGTCCGTGGCAATAAAGTTTATGTTGTGGTAGGCATTATATCTTTTTAAAAAAATACTTTGCTCTTAGGAAAACTACAGTGCAAGATCAGGAATGCCTTAAATTTAGTACATTGAAGCTAGTACTAATGAAGAGAATATAACTACTCACGTCACTAAGCAACAGAGTCAAGAATTCTGTGCGAGTTTGTGGAAAACGACGTGAAAAAATAAGTTATAATCAAAGTGTGTCATTACCGTAATGCTACAGCAAGTTTGGCCCGACTTTCACCTTCGGATTTAATTGAAAAGGGTCCGAACAGGGTTAAATCTATTATCATAATGTACACACTGTAATTTTCCAGTAGGTGGTTACGATTTTTCCATTTGGGTACGAAATGGGGAGACAAGGATGGGCCTCGTCAGTAGGAGAGTGAATAAATGTAGAGAATTCCGTCGCCATAGTCAATAACGGGAAATGGACAAGGTCAGGCCAGGGTTATTGTCGGGCGGATAACTAACTGTTTGACAGTCAAGGTAGCAGAATGACAACACAGAAACGGCTGGAAGGGAAGAGGCAGGATAAAATATATATGAAGAATTTAATAAACACAGGGGCAAGAACAGAACATAACGGGCCGCATCCTCATTTTGTTTTGGAGGACTTGTACCCTCTCCATCCTCAGTATTTAATATTATACAGTTGATCTAAATAGCCTCTAGTATGTTACCCATATAATGCTGATATATAGAGGGAAAGGTATAGAATGAGAGAGCATATGGAGGTGTAATATTCAAATGATTCGCTGAGGAAGAGGTGCTAAAAGTCTCCTACGCCAAAGAGATCAACAAATGCAGCGAGAATGCGAGTCAGCCAGTGGATCTAAGTGGAGAAAATTATTAGATTTTTCTTGCAGTGACACGATGTATGATGATGATGATGATGATAATGATGTTAGAGAGGGTTGCCAGGAGAGGAAGGGAAGACGAAAGGATAAAGAGAGGGAAGACATGGGGGGAAGGAAGGGTGAGGTCAATAGGAAAGTAGGTGGAGAGTGTGTGTGTGTGTGTGTGTGTGTGTGTGTGTGTGTGTGTGTGTGTGTGTGTGTGTGTGTGTGTGATACAAAGGAAGGGGTGAGAGGCGAGCAAAGGCAGTGACCGTAAAAAGCTGCCCCTCCCTGCAAAAGACAAAGGAGTCACGTTCAAGATCCGTTTAACCCAAGATGCTGATGGGAACTTAGAACGTTTGAGGCTGTGGAGATAAGGATTATTATAGATAAGGGAAATCTTCTGCAACACCAGCCAATTGTTAGCTGGATGAGTCTGAATATAGTAGTAGCAGACACAGTAGTAGTAATAGTAGTAACAGTAATAGTAGTAGTAGTAGCAGCAGCAACAGCGGTACTGGTTTATTGGTTTAGTACGGGGGCTTGCAGCTGCAGATATACATTCCATGTGAGTCATGGAGATAGAAAGTAACATAACATTGCTTGTACAAATAATAAGAGTCATAGAAAAAGGCGATGGAGTTAATAAACGAATTATACAAGTATATTCACTATGTACATCAAATTTTACACCTCTAGCTTACCGTAAGTAACGGTTTTTATCATTAAATTTCCTGTTGATGTCCCACAGTTCTTAAATTACTTGAATAATTAACACATTAACATTGAATTTATATAAGACCCTGATAATGATGCGTAACTTTCATTCTTGAATTAAGACTAAATGATTTGTCTAATGCCTCTCCTTTGAACACTGACTGATCTACACAAAGCTTTTTATGAAGTGGATATTAAGGCACACATCGAATAAGCGTTCCTGTCACTTTTAGCATAATTATGTTAAACTTCAAAATGAAATAGAAACGTCAAAATGTACTCACATTAATTACGGCTTCCCCAAGTAATTCACAAAAATTTCCACAGGGAACGCATTTGATAAACAAGTATTATAGTTTTGCACACAAGGATATCACTAATTTCGCCATAATATCACATGCTTTATGATCATCCCAAGCGAATCCGAATGTGAAGGTTTTTTTGGGGGGGATTATATTCCCAGAGAACAGTGAGGAGTATTTTTAGTGTTAGGAATACTCTGCAAAACCATCAAAACTATTTCAAGTTGAAGGATGCCGTGGCTGAGGCGTGGTGTTCATCACTGGTGTATAGATATGAGTGCAACATCTGTAAAGTACTGTGTGGGGGGGAAACTAAGATACACTTCAAGACCCGTATCACTTTGGATGATCTATGAAAATAAACGCCCCTATGCCAAACCGTCATTCTCAGCCTTTTTGAACCGCTGTCACAACAACGACTACCAACTGTAACGCTCCTCATTCAGCATCGTAACCAGTAGATCCTAAGACATGGAGCTGTTTCTACTTGAGTGTCTGGTGTCCCTACCTGTACATGCTTAATATATGCCTAAATGAGAAATGAGCTTATGTGTTTATGAAATATATTACACAATAGTAACTTCAGATTCCCTGTCATTCGATTTTTTTGTTCACGTCATTTTTTTTTTTTTTTTGTGCACTGTTATTACACGACTACCTGCTTTCTTCCAGATTATCCCTCCTCTTACTTTAAAGCTAGAATATAGTACTGTACTTACTCGTTTCATGCATTCTCCTATTTCTTATTCACCTTCTATTAACGAGATTTATTCCATTTTTCTTTTTGCGGCTCCAATAACGGAACGTGACTATCGAAACCAAAACTTTAGCAAAAAAAAAAAAAAAAGGGGGGGGGGATGTGGAAGCAATGTTCTGACGTTTCTGCAAGCCCTAGTGTTTCTGTTCGTTTTGAAGAGCGATTTCCATGCACCTTATTCTCTCTAGGTTCCTGTTCTTCCATCATTTATACAGAGTTTTTTATTTTTTCACTCATAATTATCTTCAGTAAATTTAGTACCCCTATTTACCCTGTGCAGGAATCAGCACCCCGATTTTAAAGTTCAGTTAGACTTTCCCCTGTCTGCAAAATATGTTGTAGATATCTCGATTCCCTTATCTTAGACCGAAAATTAGCCTCCACAAAAACAGATTTCGTGTAGCCTAATCTGCACAGGAAAAGTTAAAAAAAAAAAAAAAAAATCGCGAGACTTTGCTGTCTTTGTGGGAGTGTTACAATGATCTGTAAAATTGATTCTATAAGTACTGGAGAAATGACGATCAAATGGGCCGTTGATTTACCTCGGGATGGTAGTATTAAACTTTCCACTGCTGGTATGATCGTCCTTCCACCCCCAGCAGCTTTGTCCAGTGAGTAATACCAACAAGACTCACGGAACTGCCTTGCCACCCGCATTGGCTGACAGGCTAGTTGAAGCTGTTGTCCAGAGTGCAGAATACCAGCTCAGTCAGACGGGAGGTGCGGGAGTGAACTGGCTAAAAGAGGTGCTGTGACCCCGTGTTTGCTGAGGGTCGTGGAGGTCGTGCTTGCCTGGATTCGTGGAGTACTGCTGTGACTGTGCTTGCCCGTGCTTGCTTGGGGTCGTGGTAGTAATACTGTGACCCTGTGCTTGTTTGGGGTAGTAGAGGTCGTAGTGTTGTGGTGTTGTGCTTGACTGGAGTTTCAGGGGTAGTGTTTGCCCCCAAGATTGCTTGGAACGTGCCTGCAAGCTGTCTATAGCTCTACTGCTGAATCATATCCTCTCCTCATGTTTTTGTACGAGAAATTATTATCCTTGAAGTATTGTGCTTCCATTACAACATCCCATCACACTATCTCGAAACCTCTGTGGAAAGTGACTTGGTTAAGAGTGATGGCCTTTGTATCTGTGAAAGTTGCGCCAATTGCCACTTCCTACACACCTTCTCGATATTTCTTTATGGCATGGAGTTTACATTAGAACGGTGAATCATGTATTTGTGAATGTACTGTTTTTCAAATAATGTGGCTTTTGAAAGGTAATCATCATTATCATCATCATCATCATCATGACACTAATCGTATTCCCTTCATCATTGAACAGAAATAATTGAGCACTTAGGAGAAGTATCATTATATCACCCAGCAAAAATGAACCAGGCCTGGGTTATTCTTATTCAGACCTACCAAAATTCTTAGATACATCCCGCTGGCGAAATTATCCACACTAACTTAACAAAAACTAAACCCCTCACTGTCTCTTTTCCCTTCCAGATCCACCGTCTATTGATGTAAGAGATAGAACTCGAGAAGAACGGGGTGGTGAGACACAGAACCGCACCTCACAGGAAGGAGGGGCAGGCTAGAAGAGGCAGAGGGGTGGCAGAGGACGGCATCATGTGTTCCCTTCAGGGCGTGATCACCTGCGGCATCATATTGGCGGTGATGGATGTGGTGAGTGTTATTTGGGGGTGATTTGTGCTCTCTCTCTCTCTCTCTCTCTCTCTCACACACACACACACACAAATTTCCCCATTTTAACGCGTCTCTTGTCTATAAACTCCATCTAAATTTAGCCAACTTCCCCCCCCCCCTCATGCAGCACATTTTTCTCCATCCTATAAGTCCTTCACTGACCCTTCATCTATCCCACCACCTATCCTGTCATCTATTTTTCCACTTATACTTCCACTCCTTCTTCCATCATCCTTTCACTTATTATTCCACCTACCCTTCCATCTTTCCCTCCATTCGTCCTTTCATCTATTCCTCCATCTATCTTTCCCCATTCCTTCACATCCTTTCGCCTATTCTTTGGACTGTCTTTTTATCTTTCCTTACACTTTCTCTTTCATGTTTTCCTTCTGTCTGTCCTTCTTCGTATTCTCCAAATGTCCTTCCACCAAACCTTCGTTTTCTCTTCCACTTTTGCGTGCATCCTTCCTTTGCCCTTCCACATATTCTTCAATCCGTTCTGCTTTTGTGCCACTCATCTCTCCACCTATCCTTCTACAAATGTATTTTCATTTGCTCGTCCCTCTTTCATCCATTTTTTTCTTCCATCCATTCCCTCCACATACCTGTCCTTTCACATCCTCTTCTATCAACTTGTCCTTTTACTCTTCCTTCAGCTTATCCGTCTATCCTTCAATCTATCTTCCTTTCCACTTCCTCTTCCACCTTTCCATTTACTCTTCCACTTTTATCAAGGGGACCGGACGCTCTCTTTCCACTACACTGCACTTGGCTCAGTCACGACACAAGCAGTATTTTATTCCCTCACCTCAAGGACAAACAGAAGATCCCAGCCTCCCTCGCTTACATACACAAGCATGCATATATTTACGCATACAGATTCGCACATGTTTTTATGTCTCTAGTCAGTCCTTCTCATATATAGACAAACGAGAGAGAGAGAGAGAGAGAGAGAGAGAGAGAGAGAGAGAATACAGAGACGCTGAGCCCAAACATTGACCTTGGCTCATGACCTTGACCGTCTATCTGCTTGTACGCCCAAATCGGATGGCTTCTTCCAATCCCCATACATAATATACGTGCCATTTTTTATTCTAACTGGAGAGAGCATTCATGAAATATTTTGTTTACGTACATCGATCCATCCATCCATAAATACATATATACATACCTGCATACATACATGCACAGAGACAAACTTTATTATGTATACCCCTGGCGTCGCTAACAAACTTGAGAACCTTATTTCTCTCTCTCTCTCTCTCTCTCTCTCTCTCTCTCTCTCTCTCTCTCTCTCTCTCTCTCTCTCTCTCTCTCTCATAATCTTCTATCTCCCATTTTTTTTCGTAACCTCTGTTATTTGTATTCTCTTTCATTATCAGAATCTTCTTTGATCTCCTCTACTGGTTCTCGGTTCTATGAATATGCATATTTATATATTCATGTATTTATGTACTTGCAAATAATTCCTCGTTGCTTTAAATTCAGGCCATTTTTTTCTTTTCCTTTTCGTTCCTTTTCATCACTCAGTTCTCCCTCCACCAGAACACATCATCCCCTATATACTGTAGGCCTTCCTCTATTAAGGCAGCAGATGTGGCCTAAATTCCACACCTCGTAGCTCTACGGAGGCCTCTATCTCAATATGTGGAGTTACCTTCTTTCGTGTCACTTGAACGTGGTGGCATACGTGACCAAGTTTGCGTTCGTGGTCTCCGTATATGCCTTTCTTGTTTTGCGTCTTCAGACCTGCCTACTTGCTTCCCTTCCCCATTTCGACGGCCGCCCAGCACCCTCTTTAGACACGCTCTGACCCATATTTTCTGTCCAACTTTGTAATGCAAGTGATAATCGGTATTCTTAGTTCGTCACGCGTAGGATATAAAGGGTTGGCAATGGAGCTGTCTTCCTCAGTTTGTATTTCCCTCTTCTTATGACCTTCAATCTTCTAAGAGCAAGCACGCGAGCACGCACACACACACACACACACACACACACACACACATTTTTTCCTATTACGCTGAAGCGGAGATCTGGCATTACATCAGGCCTCTACGGCACTTATCCTCGTTCACTGGGAATGTTTCTAGTACTTCGTCCTTAGTTATTTAGTTTACTTACTCATCATCATCATCATCATCATCATCATAGACATATATTCAGAAGCAGCAAATAAAGAAGTAACAAGAAAAACTAACATCATCTTCATCATCAGAATCAGAATCAGAATCCAATATCCAGTTCATAAATTGGACGTACAGGTCCCAGAAACAGTAAATGATTAAAAAAATAAAAATCTACATTGGATCGTCATCATCATCACCTCCAGTCATGATAAAGCTGTATGACCTAAAAAAAAAAAAAAAAAAGAGGAAAAACATAGAATCAGGTGAACTATCAATATGTATGATATGAGTTACGCCTCCTTTCATTCATCATTCAAGTCTTCCAGGGATGCATAACAGTAAATATTTTTGTGCCTGAACGATCATCTGCAGATTTTTATGTATCTTCCTGAAATCTTGCATCTCTGCTTAAGTGATCCCCTGCAGTGGTGTACTTATTCCTACCGCCTCATCTACCGCCCCAACCCAGTTTGCTTTTGAACCTGCCCCTCTCAGAACTCTCCCCTCCTAAGCCAAATTATTTTATCTGTACCCTTTTTACCTTAACCTGGTCCTAATTTTCGTCCTTTTGCAGCTTATTCCACGTTGGGCAATGGAGGACAGAGACAATACTACGACTCTATATCCTTTCATAGCAATTCCATGTCACTAGCATTATATTTTTAGTGTTAATCCATTTTTACAATTCAGCAGTCAAGATGGGGAGGTAATTTTAGGCCAGATTAGAGTAAATGACATAGCAACAGCCACAGTTACAGCCACTCCTTACTGACTATCCTCCTTTTTTTTTTTTCCCCTGCAGCTCCACGGGTTGATAACGACGGCGTTCAACTGCTACAACCTGGTGATGGATAAAATGTTCATCTGCCCCTTCCTCCTCGACATCGCCCTCTGCAATAACAAAATCTACGCCTACAACCACAGTAAGGCCCATGACAACCCTCTAACCACTTCTTTGTCCATCTATTTAGACTCGCAATAGTATTATTTCTTTTCATGCTATCTTTGTTTCACCCCATTTGTCACCCTGTCCTTCAGTTCCATACTTCATCGTTTATCCTACACATGAATAGCTCTTCCTACCAAGTCTCCCCCTCACCCAAACTTCCACCTAATATATAATATGTGACAAGTCTAGTTCATCAATTTAATCATGTACCTTAACTTCTCTCCCACAACCTTTATCTCATCCTGATTTTCACCTCTTCCCTCGATCCGACATTCAGTCTTTTGTCTGTGCTATATTGTTACCCACATCCCAGCCCGCTCCACTAGAAACGTAAAACAGGGTAGCTTTTGTTCAGTTATTTAACCAGCGACCTCATTCCCTCACTCTTTCCCTAAACCATTCATTTTATTCATTTTCCGCTTGTCCTTCTTTCTCACATCCCATTCTTCTGTTTCATTATGTTTAACACAGCGAACTTCTTTACAAACCTAACATCTCCTCAGTGTCTCAGCCTCTCGCCCTCATTTCTTCCCTAAATCCTTCATTTCACTCCAGTTTTTACAACGTCCATCGGATCCGCATCCTATACTTAATAGCACATGTATTTCCCATCGTCCCCACTTGCACCCATGCTCGTTCCCTCTCTGCTTAGGACATCAGCTGTTCACACTTTCTTTTGCGCCACAGCTCATTCTACCCACGACATTTTTACTCATCGTCTACATCTTTACCACAACCCCATCTTTCTATGTGATTGACCTCTTACCTTTTTTCAGCATCTTGGCCTAATTTCTTTCTGTTAATCTTCACCTTACGTAAGTTTTCTACCCCTCCTTTCTGTCCCATAACTCATGCGCCCTAACACATTTTCTTTTCCTTTCCACTTTGCTCTCACTCAAGCGCCCTGATGCATAAAACGCAATTGACCTCGTTAACCTCTTCAGTCTCTCGACCTCCTTTCTTGCCTGTAATCTTCACCTCATCCTTGTTTCCATCCCACCCCTTCTGCCACTTTTCAAGCATTTATGTACATCCATTTTTTTCCAGTTTCTCCCTCACAGCGTAAAAGTAAATGTGACGAATCGAATTTTATAACTTGCCACTGCGGAAATCAAACTCCATGCCCCACAATTGTACCCCTCAACTTCCCAACCATTCTTCCTTCATCTCAGCGCTCCTTAGCTTAAGCATTAAGTATTGTGGACTGCAATGAACTACATGTGAGTAAAATTGCCTCCATACCACAAAATTATATTCCATCATCTCCCCGACCTTCACCCCTCATCACAACTCCCTCATACTGGAACGTACCACATTAAGATACGGAAGCTATACAATACCCTTATGTCACATAAAATATATCCTAACAGTCTTTCCCTTCCTCTCACCTCAGCGTCTTCCAGCTTAAGCTCAGTACGTAGTGAACCGTTTTATACTGTTTTCCTCTATCTGTATTTCCATCTGTCTATGACCTCCAGTCTTTCAAAAGCAGTGTGTCTAGGCATCTCGAACTTAATAGATCTTGAATTTGGCTCTCTGTTATCTTGTTTTGGATTTTGTCTTGGAGGGAACAATTTTACAGACTTCTGACCTTTGGTTTCTTTTTCCATACATTAAAAAAAAAAAAAAAATCTTGAAATTGCATAAATATAAGTGCCTTCAGGCTACATATTTATATTTCTCCATCCCTCCTACCCCAGCCGTCAACCTCACCACAATCCCCCCACCCACCCCAGCTAAGGCATGGACCGAACTGTACTAACTCTGTGGTACTGATTTCCTGGTACTAACTTTCTGGTACTAACTCTTTGGTATAAACTTTTTGGCATTAACTTTCTGGCATTAACTTGTTAGTACTAACTTTCTGGTACTAACTTTATGAAACCAAGTGTCTTTGAGGTGATGTAGAAACCTTGGCTACCCGCATCTTGTTAGTCTTGTCAGCGGATCAGCGAATCGTAGGTCGTCGTCCACCGTGGCTCATGCGGGTCTTGTTGCAGGGAGGCCACGATGGGAAGAAGAAAAAGAAAAAAGAAAGAAGCCATCATCAACAGAAAGATAATTTTTGCGTAAGTCAGTGAAAATCAGGAAGAAGGTAAAATGGGCAAGGATGAGGTGGTTTGCTTCTCCATTATTGCTGTAATTATCATCATCATCATCATCATCATCAAGAATACGCTTTTACCTAAGGGTCATTGAAGATCGGCAAGAAAATAAAGGAGGCAAGATTGAGGTGGTTTGGATCATCATCATCATCATCATCATCAGGAAATATCTCTGCCTGCTGGAGACTGGTGAGACCGTAAAAGAAGTTGCAAGAGTGAAGCGCTGTGAACACGTTGTAAACCCGTATTCCCTTTGCTTTGGAGATTTCGTAACTCCCCTTCCTTACCTTTTTATTTTACACATTTCAGCTTATCATCCTCTAGTGTGCAACCAACAAAAACTATGTCTGTACTAAAGAGAGAGAGAGAGGGAGAGAGAGAAGGGGGGGGGGGCAGTAGAGACGAAATAAGGCTAACGCAAAAAAGGAAACGTGTGAAGCCCGTGCGTGGTAAAGGAGCAAGAAATGGAGGATGGAGGATGAGATGGAAGGGTGGAGTAGAAAAGAATAAAAGAATGGGTGGACTGAAGTATAATGTAGGGGGAAAAAATGAGGGTAAAGGATATACATGAAGGGAGTCGACCACTATAACATGAAGAAGAAGCACGAGAAGAACAAAAAGAAAAACACGAACAATATCAAGAGGAAAAAGAACAAGCCCATCATCATCATCATCATCATCATCATCATCGATCATTATACTGTTTACCCCACAAATAAAATGAAGAAGGTAGGATCCAAAAACAGGAGTAAGGAAGCTTGGATGAAGAGCGTCGTGCCTCGTTAGCAAAATAATTGGATGTAAGGTCCGTTTCACTAGGACTAAAATGAATGTTTCTCCTACTCCTGTGTTTTCATTTCTCTTGGTCATCATTTATAGCAGTGAAGTAGCTGGTCAAAGTGTAAAAGATACTGACGGTAATGATGATGATAATAATGATGATGATGATGTTGATGATGATAATATTACAACCGTAGAATGTTGACAGGACAGTAACTGGTTCTTCTACGTTATAATTTGGTGCATTGCTTAAAGAAGATACCAATAACCAGGAAGAAGATAAGTTTAGAGACGAAAGCAGGGATGGACTTAAAGAAAAACATTTAAAGACACCCCTCATCGTAAGTCTGAGATACATGACTTTATCCATTGAAGATAATAGTATAAATTGAAAATAAATGGAGAGCCAACTTTATTAAGGAAACGATGGAATTTTCACTTAGAACTACAGTTTTATTTTTTGAAGAGAACGAATGGACTTGGAAGTTTTAAAATAAGAGTTCCTGTATTTCATAGCAATGCGTGCGCTTATGACGCCGCACGTAGGGGAAGTGTTGGGCAGGAAGGCGTAGAAAATAGTGATGACGTAACGTGACTCGGTGTGTGTGTGTGTGTGTGTGTGTGTGTGTGTGTGTGTGTGTGTGTGTGTGTGTGTGTGTGTGTGTGTGTGTGTGTGTGTGTGTGTGGCGTCACGGTCTCCTTAAGGGTGGCTTTATCTGGCTTTATGTCACTCAATTGTACAGTAAGCTTAGTTCTCCTTCACTTATTGTACTTCTCA
>NC_136967.1:5850000-6007500 GCF_032717465.1 Coenobita brevimanus
GGAACAGTTTATTTTGACACAGAAACGATGCCTAGATCTACCCCAACAGAACCTCGCATCCACATTCCTCCAACCAAACCTTCCTTCTCACTCGCGAAAACGCCCTTCAACATTTTTCCGGCATGAGGCGAAAGCGCAGTCGGTGTCTTGCACTCAAAGAACTTATCTGCCCAGTGTACAAATTTGTCTTTCCCTTTATCACCTGACGGCAAGAATATGTGAGGTTTAGGGTCATTATCGAAAGCTGAGAAGGCAGGAAACCCTCAAGTTTGAGACTCTAAGCTTCGCAACTACAAGCCTGTAAGTAGAAGGATAGTATACCAAGTACCACTCCTGCCAAATCCCACGTAAAACTGTTTTAGGCAGCCAAGAGGTGATCGGTCGCCTTTCATGTCTTTCTAGGCTACGTCCTGTTCAAAGTTCTACAGATGAATGATCAGAAAAAAAGTGCCCTTTCATACTTAAGACTGTTCCTGTCACTGTATTACTTGCAAATAGTGAACTCCTTATGTAAAGAAAATGGTGTTAATTTAATTGCTTGTCATTGCAGCATAAAGTTTATTTTAGTGATAAGTGTGTACCTACTTCTAAATAAATGAATCAGTTGAAAGAGATAAATATGATGATGATATCGATTGCGATATAATTAAGTATTCTACCAATTTAAACATAGTCCAAATCCCTTCAAATTTTATTTCTGTGTTAGGTCATCACTGAGAAACAGACCTACTTACCTGAGTCACCTCTCTATAGACAGACGCCTTTATTCCGGAGGGGGTGGGCACACACAAATTTCCTTCGTGTCATACAGCATCAGGCTGCCCTTTCTCGAACTCACACCTCCCTCATGCATGTAGCCTACCCTCTCCACCCCATTCCTATATGTCATCCTTGGTCTTCTCGGTCTCCGCCCCCCACTCCCCCCCTCCTCAGTATCAGTCACATACGCATTCCTAGGCAATCTTTCAGTTTCCTTTCCCTCCACATGGACCAAATATTCAGAGTATTGATATACATGTGACAGAAGGGGTCAAGTTCAGAGACGTGTGGGTTGGTGGTGGGTTCGTGGCAGCACTCCACAAGACAGCCATCTTTACCTCCGCCAAGGGCGGAGGTTATGGGTACCCCGGGTTGGTTGGTTTGTCTGTTTTTCTGTTTGTCTGTCTGTTAGCAGGATTACTCAAAAAGTTATGAACGAATTTTGATGAAATTTTGTAAAGGATGGCCCACGGGCCAAGAAACAGATAATTAAATTTTGGGAGGGATCCGAATCCGGATCCGGAGAATCCCGCACAATATCTCCAAAAGTCCTCAATGAATTTCAATGAAGTTTTGTGGAAAGGTGGACCATGGACCAAGAAAGAATTGATAAAATTCTGGGGCGGATTCGGATCCGGATCCGGTTCCTATATCCACGGATCCGGATCCGGATCCGGTTCCTATATCCACGGATCCGGATCCGGATCCATTTATTGACAATGGCATGGAGGAGGTATGCGTTCTCTGAGCGCTTTCTAGTCCTTTGTAAATAAATTCTCCTTCAGTTATTATCTTAGTTTATTTTCTGTACTGTGTTTTATGAAGAGAAGGAAATATAAATAGTTTTCTTAAACACAGTAATTTGTTCTTACAGTGTGAAGTACCCTGCAGGCACAGTGAAAGTATGAGACAGTATATTTCGGGTGGTTCGAATTTTTGGAGTATCGTTCTGGAACCTGATATTAAGAAAGATGCCTCATTGTCACTTGTTTCATTATTTAGCCAAACATTGTCAACGAACGTGACTATCGACAGACTGATGCGACAGAAATCAGGTGAAAATCAGGGTAATATCCAGTCATAACACTCTCCCTTGAAACTCGACACTGAAGCCCTGAAGCTTCTCATTTGTCATGTACTAACATAATAAAAATTTCCTGTAAAAACCTGGGAGCTCAAACCACCGTGATGAAACAACGGGTCGGGTTCGGTACTGAAAGGAGTTATAGTGTCCAAGGTAAAATTCACCGATAAGTGTCTAAATGCAAATTACTTGCAGTGTTACAGACAAGAAACAACGTCAGCATTCTAAAGTGTCTTCTGGGATTCCTTGTCTTGGCTTAACTTGGTCGTTGTTTCGTTTCAGCAGTTCGAAGTGTCAGAGGTAAGCGAGTCGCTAGGTCAGTGTTATGAATGAAGTGTGGTGTGTCTATAAGTCTCTGTTGTAAGGAGGTCTGGTGCAGCGGTGGGCCAGTAAGTTCCAAGTTTATCGTTGTTACCTCTCATCTCGAGTACGTCATTCATATTTTATTCTTGCTACTGCCAGATTGTTTTTTTTTTTTTTTTTAAGTTGTTGAAAGGCCTCTTAAAGTGAAATGGGTTAAAGAAGGTTCATATCCAGACTCACCTAAGCTGAATTAAATTGTTCTGGGGTAGCAAAAATAAGATATAAAATACATGCTGTTCCGAAGGGGACAAGAAACACTATAATATTTTGTGTCTGTGTCAGTATTCATATGCGCACATGTTACCGAAATTTCCACGTTGGCCTTTAGTATAACCCGAGTTATATGTTATAGTTTTCCAGTCACTTAGAATTCCGTAGTCATACATAGTTTTACTGCATGAGATATGTATGATTAGTATGAAATAAAGATATGTGATCAATATACTAATAACAAACGCTATATGAGAGTGAAGAAAGCCATGGGCCTGTGTCAGGGGATAGGCGTGCGCTAAGTCTAAAGCTAGGATTATTGTGTGTGACAATGAATGTTATGTAGCTGAGAGAAGGAGAACATTTTATCACTGTGGTAATAGCAATTAAAAGAAAGGTATTGATTGTTCGTTGGAGGTATGGCTAAGGATGGAGGTAGGTCTGAAGCATGGGAACCGATCAGCAGATGGAAAATACATTGCCTAAACAAACAGAAGCTGCGTTGGGCCTCAACACTAGATGATGCTAATGGAGGAATATTGCGCCACGATGATAGAGTCAGTCGACATGGTACACATAACTGACATGAGATACAGGGAAAGTACCACAAGACTTGAGAAAGGCAGATGTCTTTCCTTTGTAGAAATGGAAGGGTGACAAGGAAAAGGACGATAGATTAGGTCTACTATACCAAGGAAGGTGTATGGTAGGGTACTTAGCAGAAACTACTTTAAGTAAGAAACAGATTAGAAAGGATAGGAGTGTATAGATCAGACATTTGAAGTGAGGATATTAGCTGATAAATACAGTATGTTACAAAGAATAGCATTTGTATGCTGCATTTATGACGAAACATGAGCACGTGGAGAATGGCCTTGGAGGCAAAAAAATTATATATGCATAGCTTATCAGAGAAAACATTCTAGATATTAAGGAAAAGAGGCAAGGCAGTTCAATATAATGCCTTGTACGCACATAGTGATACGTCTAATGTGTGCATGTGAATCTGAATGTAACTCACAGAACTCCTCTCTGAGTGTTTTTAGATATAGTATTTATGTAAATACGAAAAACTTTTATTTATCATAAGTATTTAGCTTTGAATCTTATGACTTTCTTGATGCCATTATTTTATTCTAAGAAGACCATCACAAACGTGGGTTTAGTAAAAAGGCCTAGAGCAAGTTGGGTTAGGTCAAATGGGAGTGCGATCGGATATAATCGTCAGTTAGATTATGTTATTAGGAAAACACGGGCCAATAGACCTGTGGTGCTAAAGATTATCCTGTTGTGCCGTGGATCCTACCTACTGATTTTTTTTTTTCTCCTGGAGTGTCTTAGCTGAAAGGAAGCAAGTTCATTCCAGAGCAATTTTCGGAGGGAAAAAAGAAGGAAGAAAAAATAGCTGACAGAGTTACCAAAGACATATAAATGAAATGAAAAAGTTACAAATATCAGCACCTTTCCCCATCCCCAGCACTCAGTCACCCTGTTGATGTCGTTGGTCATGGACGTCGTTTTCTCCGGTCCAAGGGTCGTATATTGAAAGAATCCTCGCCAATTTCTCTGGCAAATAAGTTTCCATGGCAGTTTATTAGTTTATTATTACGGATAAATCTGTTTTTATATATTTTGTCAATAATTCACTCTTACATTACTGTTAAGTGTATGTGTGACGGCAAAGGTATGCACAAACAATATTGTACAGAACTTAAGTTTCGGAGGGTTTTTAAATATGAACCCAACTGTTTCTTTTAACCTCTTGTATCCATTGATATAGTTCACTGGTATAGGCTGGTATTGCTACCTCCAGGCGGTTTTATTCAAGTTGGGAGAGTACCTTAATAATGAAGAAGGCTGGATCTAACCTCACCAGGTGAAAATGTCCCTCCTAAAGAGAGTAATGGTACAGAAAAAGCAGTAAAAATGAAATAAGAAAAAGGGTCGTCAGAGTGAAGTGGTTAACCCTCTGGCTGCGGTTGGGTGATTTGTGTCGTGGTCGCTGTGGGTGGGTGAATGCAAATTATGTATTTTTGTACAAACCTCATACAGTATATATTATGGTGTTTATATAGATTATGTTGTTATTCCTGGAGTCTCTCTATAGTTGTATAATAACTATGTAGTGTTAGGCATACTACAAGCTATTACAACTCAACTTTGTACTTTGTTTACTACCTGGAAAATAAATATTGTAGTGAAATTGTTGACTTTAATTGAACGAAGCATATGTCTTCCATTTCCTTATAAGGTTGTAACTATGGTCAGGACTTGTATTATACACGATCACTCAGTATACAGACGCTTGGACCCTTTCCAAACCATTAATATAAATTTCACATATCGTGTGCCTATGAGGAGAAACTACCTCCTTTTGTTTTGCTTTATTATAAGAGAAATAGGATTTAGCAAGTACAAGTTGAAATGACGGGCTTACATAGGTTCGATCTCCAAGATGTGGCTGGATGTTTTTCGATCATATAATGCCACCAAGGGAAGTAGGCTGGTCATCTGACCCTAAATATGCTGGACCACAGTAGCCTAGCCTCGGACCCCTACACCTCGAAGGAAGCAATATGGGAAGTTAATGTTACCGTTTGCTAGACTGAGCGTAAATGGTGTCCTGACCTTCTCTACTAGGTTGCGTTTACTGACGTGGAAAGCAGCACAGAAAAAAATAAATAAATCACTAAAGTAAAAGCTTTCATGGATTACCTACACTTCTAGACTTAATGGGCTTTTATTTTACTGCTTTTTGTCGAGAACGCTCACGCCCTTTTGATTACTGTTATTTGCTTTTGAACTACTACAAATAACTTTGCACTGGATTCCCACAAATATTTCTGTTAACGGTGTAGGTTATAATCACTTTTCTCGCTTTCGTTCCAAAGGAAGTGGATTCTAAGCCCATTCCTTTTTGTATTATTCTTACCCAAACTATGCCAAAATTACGAAGACAAATAACACCCTTGATTTTGTTTGACCTTTTTTCTATATGAGTTTCTAGTATAAGTGATTCTTGCTAAACAGTCCAGTGCAGGAAAATGCTGTGTAAATGTTAAAGAACATATTACGGTGAGAAAACTGTGCGGGCAAGAGACAGACAAAACAACGGTGAAGAACTGTGGAGACGCAGTGCAGAAGAAACGGCTGCGAAAAGCTTTGGAAATTCTGTTCAGAAGAAAATGTAAACCTTAGACAGAATTAGCATCGGCCTTGAAAATTTGTGAAAACATTAGACAGAAAAAGAACATGAATGTAGAGTCATTAAGATGGAAAAAAATATGCAAGTGAAAACTGTGGGAGCAATAGGTAAAAAAAAAAAAAAAAAAAAATTATGAATCGCCATGCAGAAAATTTGAAATACAGTGGAAACTCTATGCAGGAGATGCGACCATGAACACTTTGGAAACGCCAGGCAAAACATTATGAATAAAAAAGACCATGAAAGGCTACGGAATCACTATGCAGAAAGAAACAGCACTGCACAAAAACCGACAAAGAATATCTGTTGAATTATTATACAGAAAAGAACACTATGAACCCCTTAAAAATGCCACGAAAAGCTGTGATTCGTTATGCAAGAAAAAAAAAAAGATAGCTGCAATAAAAAAAGGCCGTGAAAAATAAACCTGTCCAGCAAAGGAGAGTATCCCTGTCTGCACAAATGGGCTATGCGGGTAAATGCCATTGTGAGGTCATTGTGTCCACCCGCCTCGCCTCCACAGGGGCAGATAAGGGACACCCACCTCCCCTTGAGCTAAAATTGACAGTTGCGGGTCTTGTTCTTGGGGAAAATTATGGACTGGAAAAATATTGAATGCCTGACCTCTCGTTCCTCCTCGCCTTCACAGTGCCAGATAAGGGACACCCACCTCCCCTTGAGCTAAAATTGACTGTTGCGGGTCTTGTTCTTGGGGAAAATTATGGCTTGGAAAAAATATCGAATGCCTTGACCTCTCGTTCCTTCTCGTCATTGAATCAGACAACACTCACCTTCTCGTGATCTAAATTTGACTTCTTTTTTTTTCATGGGATGGTTTGAACTAGGAAATATAATTCGTTTTCTACCTAGGGTGGGCGTCTCGTTTTTGGTTATCAGTAGCAATTTCCACTTTCGCAGGTCTACTCCAGGGGAACGGTAAGACACAGAAAGCAGTTGAGTCTTTGCCTGAGTGACCCTCGTTCAGTGGTTAAGGGTAAACCTGAAAGCCTTCTTCCTTTCGTTTTCTAGGACAAGACCAGGATTTAAAAAAAAATCGATGTCCACCTTAATCCCTGCAGCTGGGCTTCGCATGTTGCTTAGTTTATACTTCCAGTTGTGTGATTCACGGCATTTTGAAGTTAACCCCATCAGTCCAACTATTTTTTGTACATTCTTGCTGCTGCGTAACGATTTTGTTCAATTTAAGAAAAACTTCTCTTATTGATAGGGTTAATGACAGATGTTCCTAACCCGCCTCCCCCTCGTGCGAAAAGTCTACCTTGAGCTGAGCAGACCGCTTGAAGGCAGCAAGGGAAAAAAAAAAAATGATAATGACGTCACCCTTGATTCCGGTGACGTTATATTAAGCTTCGCCCAGTACATGACAAAGCCTTTTGTTTTAGTTAATAATATTTTATTCTTGCCCCCTCCAGACGAATTTTCTTATGAAAACTTTCTGTAATGAAAGAGTCAAAAAGTCATCATTAACCCCCTCATAAATCATTTTCTCTCCCTATGCTAAATCAAATCGTCGGAAAATAGTAAGGATAGAATTCACAATACTTCATGGTAGTGCACGGTTGAGATATTATTAGACTACGAGACAAGACAGACAGGTAGTAAGTATGGGCTGCAGTGGTGATGACGATGGTGAAAGGGTTAAGGATCCCAGTTTGTCTTGGTTGTGTGGCCGCCCGCATGTGTAGGGGAGGGGAGGCGGCTGGAGGGGATGATGCGGGTGAGGGAAGCTCGGGTATGTGAGCAGTTGCAGGTGCTTGTGTAACGCCTCTCTCTCTCTCTCTCTCTCTCTCTCTCTCTCTCTCTCTCTCTCTCTCTCTCTCTCTCTCTCTCAAATGCTGAACTGTACTAATAAAGTAACACTAGTATTTTCTCTTACGCTAGAATTTTGAGCTAGGCATGAAGAAGTACTACAGAAAGGATGCGGAGCCGGAGTATTATCATTTTCTGCCATTGGTCTACGTGAAATAAGCTGCAAAAAGAAGAGTATCTAGGTCAGGCTAAGATGAAAAGATTCTACCTCACAGTCCGTTCGACGATTTCTCTGTTCAGAGCGAAATCTGATTTAATAGTTAAAAGTTTGCTCTAATTTTTTTCCCTCTCAGAATGCATTGATATGAAAACTCAGTCCTCTCTACTGTCCCTTTTAAACTGATATTGTTGTGACATTTTAACGTTTTATGAGAGTAGCGTTTCTTATGGAGAGAGACTGGCGAAGTAGTCAAAATTATTATCGAAGTAGCCTAGCATATTGAACGAACACAAATATGATCATTGGTCGTTTGATTTAATTTTAGTGTTTGCAATAACTGAGTGGTTTGGTCCGTGCGTATGAAAAGTGTTAGCCTCATGTACATTTGGCCGTAGGAAAGAGCAGGGGGTCGTACAGTCTGAAGTGCAGTAACAATGGGCGGGGTATGTGGTAAGGTGATCAATGTTTCAGTGCTCCTTAATTTAAAATGGTAACAATAGTAATAACTGACCAAATATCCAGATTTTTTTTTTTTTCTGTGAACACGGCTGAGGTTAACATAAGGATCTGTCATTTATGATGCATGGATTTTGCATCGGTTTATATTCTCCACATTACACTGAGTTATACCTACATATAATTTTCTTTGACAAAATAAGCACAATACGTTTTCTATTCATTTGTAGGGGGACAAAAATATTCCTAATTTGCGAAAGCGTTCCATGTCAGCTCCCGTATCGGAAAATGAAGATGGGTGTAATAGACTCTGTATTTCCAAAAGATGCACCCTACAGCTGTACAATTAGCTAAATAGAAGTAAAAGTTGTTCGCGTTATCTCAAGGCCAGAACTATTCTCACGCATGTTCCCCCTGTGATGATAATTCCTGTCATGAGATAGGTCATACAGTTTTTTAATCGGATTTTAGCCAGACGTGGTGGAAGGGTAGAGGGTCAGCCTATTCCAAACCATGTTCTTTTTTTTTTTTTTTTTTTACGACAATGGGTTAAAGGACAAGATAAAGTGCAAGGTTAAAGTTTGACCCACTAGAGCGCTTAAAAGTGTGTGTGTGTGTGTGTGTGTGTGTGTGTGTGTGTGTGTGTGTGTGTGTATTAACAAAATAGCTCCAACAGTTTATACGGCTTTAACCAAACTCGGTAGAAGAGTTGAGGGTCAGCTGTGCGAGGTGTGGCAGTGTGTGTGTGCTAGTGTGAGGTGTAGCTGTCTGAGGTGTGACTGTGTGTGGCGTGGCAGTGTGAGGTGTAGCAGTGTATTGTGTAACATCAAAGTGTAACAGTGTGAGGTGCAACAAGGTGAGGTACAGTCCCCTGCAAAAGCTCCATTCCTCCTCTGGGCCTTCAGTAACTTATAACATTATATTATTTTGGGTCAAGCTGTATGGTGTCACTATAATCTCTGGTTAGTTATACAGCTACTTCTGAGTCTTACTTTTTAGCTACCAAAACTAATTTAATGTTATGAGCTACTGATAGAAAGGAAGAGGAACGAAACTTCTGCACGCAACTATACATGTCCACTATAATGGTGCCTTGTATTGCGCAGCCACTGATCCAACCCCTATGATTAAATGGCTTCTGGCAAACGGATCGAACACACGGGATTATTTTTCTGATGTTTCCTAAAGTGGTGATACACAGTGCTTTGCTGACTTATTGCCTTTCCTAGTCCATCGATATTCGTAATATTTCCTCCTAAATAATGCAGTAAAATAAATCCCATGAATAAAAAAAAAAAAAAAAAAAAAAAAAGGATTGGACCTCTTTTAAAGAAGGAACAGGGGGAAGAGGGGACAGGGGAAGAGAGAAGAGAAGGGAAAGAATGAAGAAAGGAGGGAAGGAGAGGGGAGATGAGAGGGAGAATAATAAAGACAGAAAGAAGGACGAGAAAGGAAAGGAAGAAGAAATAGGTCAGAAGGGAAGGGTGGGGCTAGAAGAAGGGTTTGGAGGAAGGGGGAGGAGGAGGAGGAGAAGGAGAAGGAAGAGGGTGAGGGTGAAGGTAACGAGGGAGGTAGATATGCTTGTAGCTTATATGTGGTGGCCAGGACAAGAGGGGGTCAGGAGTAGACGGGGAAGGGAGAGGAAGGGGGAGGGAGAAAGAAGGTGAGTGGAGAGGGAGATGAAGAAGATGGGGGAAAGAGACCTTGTAGAGGGCGTTGCTACTTGTTGTGAGGGAGGGGGAGGAGACAAAAGGGGGGCTAAAGGGTGACAGGAGAGAGGGGGTAAGGGAAGAGTAAGGGTGAGGGGAGAGAAGGGAGGAGGGGGAGAAAATGTGTCTCCCAAATCAGTCCGGTTCTGAGGCTCATCTTCCTACCTCCTCCCATCACAAAAAAAGCAAAACAATAACAAACAAAAAACAAAAATAAAGCTGATGCATTTTGTCCTTAGGATTATCTGATGGTGACGTCATTCGCCCTATTTGTTATGCCATAGTGATTTATTTTTAACTCGCCCTTCATGAGCCCTTGTTACATAGATTCATTTATGTTCAACTTAGGCAGGGATAAAAACAACTTTAATTATTAACATGGATAGTCAGGAACTGGCCCAATGCAGGATCTGATGTCTTCAGCTAGCGTGAATGGCAAGGATATTATTTTACGGAAATGCTATAGTATAATCTTGTTCCAATGCTAATATATTCAGTACACCTTAGATTAAAGCCAGGAGCTGAGGACTTAGAGCCACCCAGTGTGTCCTTTATGCAGATGGTGTAAAGCTTATATTAAACACAGTACATTAGAGTAACACACCTTCAGAACCCACTAATTACATAACCATATAGCGGACCACCAACTGATGTCCTCTTCTCCTTAATGTGGTATGGGCTCGCTCAGGGCAGGCGGTATCCAGCTCACGGGTGAGTCCACTCCACGATATTGAAGGGAGTATGTCAGCAGGTGTATCACGAATTAGCTACGAACTGATAGAGGTTTGGAAAATTGTTTGTAGAACACTTATTGCTTAATATATGTCATGTAATCATATCCAGAAATATTCTTCACCTCTTTGTGCATATGCTTGCACATGTGTGTTCGTGGCTCCATTTTCGTTTGAGTGCTGCCGTGTGTGCTCAATAACAAAATAACACGGAACTGCAACGGAAACAAACTGCGTTTTTTTTTTTTTTTATTACTAGAAAATTTTGAGTCCGGTTCCTCCCCTCCAGCATTTGCTGTTTCCCAAACAGTATTTTCGGCAAGGACTTTTCCTTTTCCTAAGGGCAAGATGACAAGTGCTTAAAGTGTGGGGCGTATAAAGACAAGTGAGTGAGCCAGGCATTCTCATTTTCCCTCAATGTATCACTTTAACTAATGAGAACATGAATATTAGTGTTCAGGCAGTAACAGTGGAAGTCAGTCTTGTGCCCTTCTTAAACAAGGTAAAAAACTTTCAAATACTTGGCGTTAACAAAGTCACTACGCAATGGAAGACACTATCACATTTCACAATGCCACGTTTCACACACACACACACACACACACACACACACACACACACACACAAATAACATACTACCGCACTGTAAGACCTTAAATACACCACGCACTGTAATCATTTACTATCAGACAACACACCACACACTACCACACCACACACTGCTACACCACACTCTACCACACCACACACTATCACACACTTCCAAATTCCACACAGCCACACCTCAAACTAAAACACCACACACGGCTGGGGACCACAGTACCACATCTCTCCTACTGCACAAAGATTTTCAAGCAACTTATTGAACAGTGTAGACAAGAGCTACAGTATATTACAGCCACCCAAGGTCAGTCAATCATTTGTTTTCTTAATATCAGATGCATGAAGCCGATTATCTCTCAGGTAATCAAAGACATCAGTTTAGAAAAGCTTCATTAACTCCATCTGAACAACGATACAACCTCAGAAGGTAGCGTAAAACGCCAAGAACAATGTATCAACTTCCAACTACCTTCCAGGAGACCTACCTTCCATGTGTGACTTTATTTTAAAGACACTTCGAATCTCCGACTCTTTCTGAACTACTTAAATAACACTCCAAGGCCACAAGATTGCAAAAGCACCCACAGTAAGGCATCTGGTCAGAACAGGTTTGCAAGCACAGCCTATACTTACTTATTTACGTGGAAATTTAACAACTTTGAACAGATTTTGAAATTTCGAATCTTTGATCCATTTGAATCTGGGCTCAAATTTTAAGCACAACTACAGTTTTGCATCTCACTTGTACCATATTGGACAGGACATGACGTAACTTTTCCTCTGCAGGAGGAGTTTGCTGTTTATAATGCGGTTCAAAGTATTAAAACTATTAAGCACATGAGAAACAAACCAAACTCACAAGATAACAATAATACTCTCACCAGTTCCGAACCATTTTCTCATCTGGGTGGCAGTTCAACAGATTTGAAAACTCATTCGAATCTTGGAAACTTACAAGTATCTGAGCAGCACTGCAGGGTCACATAATTAGCCGCACCCACCCCAACCTTATGCACCGTTCCAACACATACCAGAAGACATCCATTGTCTTTGAATTCACCCTTTAGACGCACCGCAGATGCACACCACACACACCTCAAACACACCCCAGATACGCCTCAGACGCACGCCAGACACATCACCAATACCCCCACCCTTCAACACCACCGTCCCCTCCCAAGAGGGTGTCGCTCATAAAACTCTGCGGATGCAAACTACCAGATTTCTTACTTCAAAATGGTACAATGATTCAGTGAGTGACACAGTGAGGGACACACTGGATCTGGCCAAACCTTTGTATGTGGCAAAAACACCAAGGGTAATGCATCCAGCTCGAAATATTTGATCTCCTGTCAGCATGATGATTCAATATATCAATTAAACCAAGCTCTGAATCCCTGAGACCTTGAACCGTCTGTGCAACACTCCAAGGTCACAGATCACAAAACACCCTTAACATTGCATTCGGTTCTAAGCATCTTTTCTCTCAGCTTGGTGATGCAAAGCAGTGAACCGTATTTTGAATCCCTGAAACCTTGAACCATCTGTACACACTTAAAGGTCAAAACAACACAAAAATAAATAAATAACACTGCATCCAATTCCAAGTATCTCTTCTTCTCTCAGCGTTGTGATTCAAACCAACGAATCTCTGAAACTTGAATCATCTATGTGACACTCCAGGGGCATCTAATAAAAAACACGCCAACAGCTTATGCACTCAGCTCGGACCGGCTTCCAAAAGATCTAGCCTTCCATCTGCGTGTTCCCTTCACCTAGTCTCGTGAGGGTGGCGTGGAGGTGCAAAAACTGGCTCTATGTATCTCGTGCCACCTCGTCTGTTGCTATGGTCCGGGATGTGAGAGTGGGACGAGGGGAGAGAGGGAGGGGAAAAAATCATGGACCACAAAAAACTATTAATATGTTCAAGTTCAAGGTTTGGAGAGCTGGACAAAAATTAGGCAGGTAAGGTCTAAACTAACGAATTATATATTTAAAAAAAAAAAGATAATCACACACACACACACACACACACACACACACACACACACACACACACACACACACACACACACAAATTTAGATAGATAGATAGATCGACAGACAGACAGATAGACAGAGAGATAGATAAATAGATAGGTAGACAGATAGATAGCGAGATAGACAGACAGACAAAGAACCAAAAGGAGTGCACGAAGGTCCTAGCAAGTCCCGAAATTTTCACGGTCACTTCGGAACACCTGTGATACACCGGCATCCCACATCAGAGAGGATAGTCAGCAGCGATACAGGGAGGTTAGACAGGTCCTTTTATCATTCCCTCCTTCAGATATTATCATACAGAGGCTAAGGGGACTGTTCACATCTTCATGCTCTCAGTTTCACGTTGTGATCATGAACACTCTTGCTGCCGCACCTTTTGCTATGCCCAGAGGTGTGAGAGTAGGGTGGAGGGAGACAGGTAGAAAAACACATGGGCCACACACACACACACACACACACACACACACACACACACACACACACACAAAACGAAAACAAAAATGTATGGTTGCAGGTTCTAGGAGTACAGAATTGGACGAAATGGTACACAGGTGAGTGAGACCAGGTGAGACAATTCGACTTCTTGTGTATCAGTTCTCCAGACAGTGTAAGGTAAATTAGTCTAAGTGTACAGGAGATTCATATGTCTCACTGCATTTGCTTGTGGGATGCATTTAATGGGGATAGAATATGTCAGCAGTCTTTTTAACCCATTCACTTCGATGACCACTTTCCTGCTTTGTGTTTTTTGCCTCAGTTTTGTAATATTCAGCTTAAGAGACTATTAAAACTGATATGGATAAAATAAGCCTTTTCAAATCCCTTCACTTTGAGGGATCCCTGTTCAAGCTTATAAAATAGTCTGGTGGTAGCAAGAATGAAATAAAAATGACGTTAACCCTTTCATGTTAGGGGTCATTCTAGTAATTTAATACAGCTAGCGCCAGACGGATAATATCTCAGCCCGGGTGCTTGAACCTGAAATCGCAAACTGGGATGCAGAACCTAGATTTTTGTCGATTTCTTTGGAGCATTTGACTGTGATGGAACGTTTCTAGCCTTTCTATATGGTTGCTGACTGCGTTCTGTAAAATGGTATGCAGGCTGACCTTACGAAATTACCACAAGTTCCATAAATGACCGTCAAAAATTGGGGTTCTGCGCTCAACGTTGTGATATAGGGTTTAAGAATACGACCTTTAGTCTTTGATGCATGAGACTGTTCATACTGTCACCATGAACCCATTTATGGTCGGGACAACTCTGGTTTCCTGTTCTAGCTAATGGCATGAGTGCATATTTCACCAATCGCTCCAATCACACATGCCTGACGTCTTTCTTTTCTCATGTCACCTCTTGCAGCCTGAGTCCCCGTCTCATTCAACACACGGTGGTCATATTATACTCTTTTCACTTCAGCTGGGCCTAAAACTGCCATCTCTCTATCTTGAATGCTGAGTTGTAGCAAAGGCTTAACATTAGATTATGATGTTAGTGACGAAGAAGTATTATATAAAGAACTAAGAACCTAGTATTGTTTTACCTGCCATTGTGCTAAGTGAAATAAGCTGCAAAGGGACGATTTTCTCGGCCAGGTAAAGGTGTAAAGAGTATGATAAATTGGATCAGGCTGAGAAACGTGTAATACTCCCGTGTTTCCTTTTCTTTTTAGTTTGTTCTTACCCCCCTCAATCTTTTATTTATTTATCTATTTATTTTTTATTTATTTATTTATTATATGTATTTATCTACTTATTTATCTATTTATGTTTTGAGATGCGGAAAGGCTTTCATTACTGAAGGAGTTACAATTTCTCCAGCCCATTTGTCGCCGTCATATTTTTCCTCGTTACTATGACCATGTCTTTATCATCTTGTTCTCGTTACTGACAGTATAATTCAGGAAAGGAGAGACGCTCCCGTTAAGCAATACTTGAGAACATTTGCAGATCCATGCCTTGCTCTTTATTTTAGCCTAATCCCTGTAATACGGATCATGTCTGTTTAGATATTTGTTACGTATACGACTTACAAGAAGTGTATCTTGCTGAACGGGTTACAAACTTCCCCTTTTAAGTCATCTACAGCAACATGATTTTTTATTGCTATATTTTGGCGGAGAATATACGATTATATTCAGCTTAGAAGAAACGTCTAGTAGGTAATGGGTTACTAGGTATTTTTCATTTCAATAATGCTTTACTATTCAACACTCTTCAGTAACATGTCTTTATTTTTAGCATTCTTCCTGTTGTTATATTATTTAATCCTTCACAGGAGGAATCCCAGGTATTGAAGGGCTCATGAGATCTGCGTTTCAGTGTTGGCTTCAAGTTCTTCATAGCCATAGTCATCTTTTCTCTTGTTTTCTGTTATTGTCATAAATCTTCAAGTGTCTACTATTACTGGCCATTTTTAGTCGTCACCAAGGTCACTCAGCTCCATACATACAGCGTGGTTGCAAAACTGCTTTATTATCAACAGTATAGTCTGTTAATGTATGTAACTTATTTGATTTAGACACAAATAACGAAAATGTCCTAGCACTAAGAAATATACGTTAATAAAACCACCCTCTAAAAAGTTCATTCAGTGTTTATTAATTTTGATGACAAGACTTGCAAGATAAAACAAAAGAAAAGAAAAAAGAAAACAAGTTGCTGGTAGAGTGATAACCAAGAGCAGGTCCTGTCTGTTAATGCCCTGTCTGCTGGTTGTCCTGCTCTGCTCCCGTCCCTCCTGCTGCCTCTGCTGACCAAGTGCCAGTAAGTGTCTCTAGGGGCCCATCTATGGCACTGGCTGGCATCCTCTTG
Source organism: Coenobita brevimanus (assembly GCF_032717465.1). Taxonomy (NCBI): domain Eukaryota; kingdom Metazoa; phylum Arthropoda; class Malacostraca; order Decapoda; family Coenobitidae; genus Coenobita; species Coenobita brevimanus. The sequence goes on from NC_136967.1 coordinate 5,865,967, forward strand.
ACCTACAGACAGAGGCAGTGCGAGGAGGAGACGGTAGGAACTCTTGATCTCCATTTCTCTTCGTTGTGTCAGATTTTGCTTTTGTGTGATGTGTCCTAATGGTTGTGTCCAAATAGTCTGGTTGTGTCCTAATGTGTAAGGATTGTGAGGTGATTGGAGAGTTGACTGCTTTCTTTTTCCTTTCCTTGGTTGTGATATCGGGCAATTGAGAGGATAGATAGGTGTTCATCTTGTTCATAGTCGTGGTTGTTTTTTCTCATTCCGGTCCGTGTCCCTGTTACCAGTGAAGGCAGCAAAAATTAGTGTGCATCCTACTCATCATCATAGTCAACCTTCTTCACCACCACACCGCTGTAGGAGGGAATGAAGTACGGATTAACCACGGGGAAGTTGTAGGGTGTGACTACGGAGGGGCGGAATGTCTGTGGGAAGCTGTAGGTGTTTGGGTAAGTGTATACAGAAGGGTAGGTGAAGGTTGTAGGATAGTGCATGGCTGTGGACCCTTTGGTGTATACTGGGGTCTTGTAGGTCTCATCTGGTTCTGCCTCTCGCTTGGCCCTCACAACAGCCGTCTCAATGGGCTTCTTATTGACGGTGGTCCCAACGACAGTGGTGAAAGGATAGGCTTTGTAGGTGTAAGGGAATGCGGTTGGGTTGTAGGTGTAAGGGAAGGTGGAGTAAGTAGTGGGGTAGGTGTAGGGGATAGTGTACATCTTCTGGGCCACGGGGAAGTTAGTGGTGTCACCGGCCTTATAGGTCATTGCAGTAGGGGTGAAGGGGAAGACGTACTGTGGGCGGGCAGAAGCCGCAGCCACGAGAGACAGCAGAACCTGTGGAGGAAACAAAAGAAAGTAAAGTTATGGCTCGTTTGCTCTAAAATGAAGAAGAAAAACGTCCCAAACCCCTGCATGAAATTAACTTCCAATAGAACATCCATAATAACTTGGCAAAGACTTTATCTCCTTTCAGCTTAGTTGATGGCCAAGTATAGTTAGACTGGCGGGTCGATTTGGCTAGTAACCAGGGATACTCATTCATACCTCGTAACTAAGGCTCATTGATTATAATGCCTCACAAATTAGTACTCACGTTGCAGGATTGGCCCATTTTCGTCGTGTAATAACAAATCGTTTATAATCCTTCGTTATAAGTTGCCTTTTCTTACTTTTTTCTTGCTAACCCATTTAGTACAATGGCGTCTTCTTCATATTAAACTTGCAATTTCCAGACGATTTAATTCAGCTTAGAGGAAAGTTTAGGTACTGCAGTTGTGAGATATGGCTTTCTTTAACCCACTGAACACGAGAGTCATCCCCAAGCTGGATAAAATCGAAAGACATTAACAAGGATAAATATGAAAAGGTAGAAGGGTTAGATGAGATCATTTCTAACTTTTCCAGACCAAGATGTCGCCCCTAACTCCTCGTCTGAAAAAACATCGTCAAGAGGCAACAAGAACATATTTATAAAACGATTCATTGCACTGAAGAGCTTAAGAAGATGACGACGAGAGGTATATAAAAGAATTTGCTAAGTGAAACGTAAGTATCAAATTATTAACAGCACATTACTTAATAAGCGTAAGTTTCAAGTAAGCTAAATTTTTTAAAGGTGCAGGTCAGATGGTTACTAAGCATTACAAAAGGGTGCAAGTTCAGCAAGAGCTTGACCAAATGAGCATTAGAGACGAGGGGAGATGAACTTGACTGCCGTTGTAGAAGGCAAAGGTTTCCTATTTCTTTTTGATCAGATCGTTCAAATGACAACGTGTCTGCAAGAAGAAAGGTTAATGTCTATCATTGGACACGAAAAATGTGTAAAAGTTAGCTGAAGTAGTGTTTGGGGAAAAGTTAGATGCCAGTTAGAGTGCTGTCAGTGAAAAGAGAATTTTTTTTTGTGAATTTACAGACGTGAAACAGTAATGTTCATAATCTTGAAAGACAGCAGTTGAAGAGGTTGTGCATAAAAGAAGTCTGTGAAGCTATACTGGTAAAAATATCTGAAGTTTTGGTGAGGATATTCCTACTTCAAATGGTGAAGAATTTGTTAAGAGGTGCTAACTGGTAAATAGCTCCTAAAATGGGGCTTGTGCAAAAAAGTGGGTTATTAGATAGTAGTGTGACTAGTGCTACGGGGAATTATAGTAAAGTGAAGTTGAAGAGCAAATTACTGGAGTTCTATCAAGTAAAAAAGTTGGTGAATTTACGAACGTTTGGTGAAAATATGTCTCGCCACAAAGAGAAGGACTCACGAGGAACTTATGGTGCTGTGAGAAGAGGAAAAGTGTATTTTAGGGGTTTTTAAAGTACGAATTTGAAAGTTTGTCAAGAGTTGCTGGTAGTATGCGTGGCGACAAAAAGGATGATTTACCAGAAGCCTGAAGCTAAAATGAGAAGTGGGAGAGGATATTTTAAAAGAGTTATTTAGGCAGGAAAAAGGGCCAGGACGAATGTAGTGATAGAGTCTGAAGTTTGTGAGTGTCTAGTGAAAAAGTTAGAAGTATGTGAAGTCTGGAAACACGTGTGCCTGCAGAGAGAAGGACTCACCAGGAACTTCATGTTGTAGTGAGCTCGGCACGACAGAGACGAGTGGTGGCTGGTGGGAAGATGCGCGCTTTTTATACCCAATCCGCACCTCGGGGACCATACCACCTCCATACCCCCATCCCTTCTTATCTGCCCTCCTTCGTTCAGGTTTTCTTTCGGTCCTCTCCCCCGCCCTCCTCCTCCTTCTTCTCTTTCTCCCCATCCACTCCTTTCGTCTCATCTTCCCTTGGTTCTCTCCCTCGCCCTCCTCCTGCTCCTCCTCCTCCTCCTCCTCCTTTCCCTTCTCCCCAAGCCTTCCTTTTATTAGGTTTTCTTTTGGTCTTCTTCCCCGCCCTCCTCCTCATTCATCTTTTTCCCTTCATTCATTCATTCCATTAGGTTTTCTTTCGATCCTCTCCTCCGTCTTCCTCCTCCTCCTCTTTCTCTTTATCCCTCCATCCCTTCTTCACTGCCCTCCTTAGTTCAGGTTCTCCTCAAGTTCCTAATTACCCTCCCTTTGCGTTTTTCTTATTCTCTGCCCCCTCCTCTCTCTTCCACCTCATTCTCTTGCGATCCCTTGATGTCCTCGACCCTCCTTCTCTCGTTCCTGCTGCCTCCTCTTGTTCCTCCTTCGCCTCCTCCTCCTCCTCCTCCATCTCGTCCCTCTCTCCATTCACCCATCCGTCTCTCCCTCCTTATCGTTTTCTTCCTTCTCCACCCTCCTCTTTTCTACCTTCTTTCTCTCTCTCTCTCTCCCTCCATCCCCCCTCCTATTCTTCTTGATACTCATTTTCCACACTCCCACTATCCATCTACCCCTTTCATCTTCTTTCTTCTTCTCCTCCTCCTCTTCCTTTTTTGCTTCTTCCGAACTCTCCCTACTCAGCACACCTTCCTTTAACGTTCCCTTCCCTCACTCTATGTCTCACTCTATTTCTTACACTCATCTTTCTCTGTCCTGGCTCTTTTCCTCTCTTATCCCTCTTCCTCACACTTCTGCAGCCCTCCCCTACCTCTTCCTCTTGGTACTCCTCTTCCTCCCTCCCTCCAACCATCGAGAGTTACATAATCGGATCACTTTCGGCTCATCACTCAGTCTGGTCATGATGTAAGGTTTTTGTTTGAACCTTGTTGCTGGTGAGGGACGCCTTCATGTGGTGGCACCGATATAACTGGGCGGTGGAGCTGTCCGATTATACAAACGTCCGTCCACTCCCTCCCCATTCCGCCAAAAGAAGGATAGTGATCTTGCAGGAAGGGAGTATCGTCAGCCTGCAGTCCACTGGGTTCACATTCAGATGAGCCTGGGGTTGTTTTATTTATTTATTTAATTATTCATTTATTTTCTGAACCACCCAGCCAGGTTAGACTCACAAGTACAGGGTGGCACAAAGTCAGCGAAACCAACTGCCTGACTCATAAACTCACTCGATACCAGTTTTTTTCATTTCTGTTTATTTTGTCACCATGCATTCTGGCACAAATGGATTTTTTTTTTTTTCAGAACCCAATGTCGAAAATGCCTACAACCTTAGCAATAGGTAAGGTAGAATTATACGACCATAAAACTTAGCCTACACATCATCACCACCAATATCAACATCACCATCATCATCATCATCATCACCCTATTCCCATTATCATACACGGAGTGGGAAGGATCCAGAAACAGAAATATATATATATATATATATATATATATATATATATATATATATATATATATATATATATATATATATATATATATATATATATATATTGTTACGGAACAGAGAAAGATAATGTACACTTTAAGTGAGAATACTAAAAATCACTACTGTCCCGTAAAGTTCCAGGTTCAAAACAAAAGAGTTAGGTAAAATTACAAGTTAAAGTTTAATGCTCAAACTAACAACAAAACATTCAGGACTCATAAGGATAATGTAATGGCAAAAAACAGGTTAAATATATGGTTAACTGCAATAGCCTCTATTAACACGAAAGTAGCAAGAGTAAATTTATCTAAGTCAGCCCTGATAAAATGAGATACCAGATAATACTCAGTGAATGCCAGATATATTATTACAGATACAAAATATTATTAATGATGGCTGACAGTAAGAGCCTTACATGAATCACTAGGCCTAAGAATTAACACCTTACGCTACACAGTACAAGAAAAAATGCAATAACACTCATACTCAAATTACACAGCAGTTAGATGGCTGGAGACTTCCTGAGCACTCACAATAATAACAACTGTACAGGGGAGGACAGAGATGTGAGCAAAATGAGGAGTAGATCTAGGTGGCAATAATGCAGAGACAGAGCTCATTATATAGGGGCAGGCAGAGCTTGATACAACTTGTAAGAAGGACGCGCAAATGAAGCCATGGGGACAAAGAGTTGACAATCCTGCTCTGAACAACAGAAAGAACGACTTACTCTACTATAACGGTAGAAGGGGGGAGTGAGGTAGAACACGCTCGTGATCAAACAGGCAGCACACTGTATGTTAGAATTACACAAAGGATGATGAAATCATAGGCTATGTAACAATATATATATATATATATATATATATATATAGATATATATATATATATATATATATATATATATATATATATAAGCAAAATAGCTGCAGTGTCATCAGGAAAAAAAAAGACAAAAAAGAAAATAAAAACGCATATTTCACGACACAGGCAACATCCCCAACGAACCCTACTTCCAGTTCCAGTTTTACCCCTTCTGGTTGTGGACTTTATATTTTTATTATTTTTATTATTGTTATTATTAATATTATTATTATTGGCTTTACTCAGCATAGGAGAGACTTTTCCCTAGGGAGAGGATAAGTTAGATTTATCCTTTAATTCCGTTTCGTTGGCAGGAGTTTCATTACTTGAATAAAATCGTCTGAAGGTAACCAGGATGAGCCTAATCAAGACGTCATCGTACTTTGTGCTTTGCTCTTCTCTCTTTTTATTGTCTGTTCTTCCCCTCTTTTTCTCAGGACTTGTGTTCTTTTTTTTTTACGTATCCTTCCCTGTTCCATTCTTCTCCGTTCTCATCATGTTTTCAGTCTGTTTTCTTCTTTCATCCTATTACCCTCTTCTGTTCTTGCGTTGCATCTTTTTTGTTTTATTTTCATTTCTCCTCTCCAGTTGCCACCCTATTCTACTTCCTACTGAATTGTTCCTCCCACTTTTTTTTTTCTTTTCCTCCCGTCGTCCCTCTCTGTTCCCATCATCATCTGTACTCTACTTGTGTGTGTGTGTGTGTGTGTATTTTCATTTAATCATCCTCATTCCTATCTTCCTTTGTTCTGTCAAGTATTCCGTCTGTAATTATTCCACCTATCCTTCCCTATCCTGCCCTCTGGCCTTCCCACGCCCCATCTCCTTCCCGGCGTTCTTTCCTCCATCCTATCCCCCATCCTTCCATCTATCCATCCTTCCATCTATCCATCCTTCCCTGCGGCCATCCTCCTCCTTCCCTCCAGTACCACACCCTCATTCCTCCAACCCCATCTTTATAGTCCATCTGCTCCTCTTCTGATTTATTACTAAGGTTATGCATTATACAACGGAATTCTACATAGTTCGTTTCAGATATGTAGTGGAATTTGACTCTATACTGAAGATGAATGTATTATGGAAATCTAATAAATACTAGAATCCAGAAATACAGCTTGTTGCGGAATTAAAATATACATATAGTGAACATCAAAGTTTCTTATCTAGAGAACACTGAAATTTGGTTCTGTTAGATAAAGAAATTTTTGCATACATAATATTCTGGCTTTTGATAACAGCCCCTAAGACTCTAAGGCCCTTATTCTAGTAGGTTAAGGAAGCTCCCTAGCACCTGTTCCTAAGCGATTTATTTTACTTATTACACTTTGCCGTTCTCGTCTGCGTCACTTAAATCATTCTAATACCACCATACCCTGCATATATAACGTACAAAATTATACTTGCCAGCTGCATGCAAAAACAAATCGATGAGGTATAGATGTCATGGAGCCTCCTGACTGCCGAGAACTGGTACCTAAATCCTTCCTGTGAAAAACTTACCTTGTCATTCGACGTGTCCAGGATAAAGATATTCTTGTTTCGTCATACGCGGAGTTTTGGCGTCGGAACCATAGACATTTGGCGCCCTTTGTGCTAGGAAAATGATGCTCCCTTTCCACACTACCATCGTTATCTTTCTCACTCGGATATATCATTAGAACTCTCATCCCCCTCCAGTTTCTCGTCTCCTTCTTCCACTCTCAATCTGCATTTAACCTGGTCCTTGCGAATTGTCTACTTTTTTTCTTTTTTTTTTTCGATGACGTCAGACGATTTTGTGATCCTGAAGAGAAACCTGAGTTACCAGAAATTTTAAAACCTACCACAATGAAAGTTGGCTGAGAATGTAGTAAGCAATCCTTATTATTATTATTATTATTATTATTATTATTATTTTTCTTGTTGTTGTTGATGTTACTATTGAAATCTCAGCTTGCGACTGACGACAATACCTGGATCACAGAAAATGACCACAGCAAACAGTTTTTTGCATGAAGACAAATGATGTTGCCCTCTTCGTCCTACTTCTCCTCCCTTGTCGAGCCCCCTCTCTCTTCCTATCCAGTCACACACACACACACACACACACACACACACACACACACACACACACACACACAGCAAACTCTTGGGACAGGTTCGATGTGGTCTGGGTGGCAACAGACTCCCTAGACAACAGGAAAGTTATGTGTCCTAAAGTCGAATCTTATCATACAACCCACTTCAATAAAATTACACCTTTTTTTTTTTTTATGTATTTCTTGCTGGGCGATTCTGTTCAGCATGCGAAAGATCTCTCGTACTGAAGGGGTTACTGACGGCTATATGTAAGCTTAATAATGAACAGAGGTAATATGGAAACAGATAAGGTATAATGGAAATAATGACGTTGTAATGATGGAGCTAATGTCATCATCATCATCATCATCATCATCAACATCTCTATCATCATCATCATCATCATCATCATAGCCTTACTTAAGATTAAAATAGGGTGGGAAGGATCCAGAGACAGGAATAAGGGAAGGCACATTAATAGAAAAACATTAATTAAAATCAAAACAACTAATGAACCCCACCTCCTCTCACGCATTACTTAGGCCTGTGAAATTGGCAGAATATTCAAGGCTAGCACAGAAGAAAAAAATTTACTCACTCTGCTGTAAGAAGTAAGAGGTGTTGTTGATGCCCACTTGATTATCAGTCAGTGTCACCGGGTTAAGAAAAAAAAAATAGATAATATTCAGAACTGTGTCCTTGAAATTTGTAAGTGCAGTAACCTCTATATTGCCGAAGATCTACTATGATGGAAAATATCGCCTGGTTACAGCAAGAATATATTTAGAGATATTATATTACAGAATAAGTTAATGAGATTGTTTCTGTCTCCTTCCTGTCTAAGCTGAAAAAAGTTGTCAGGTAATAGAGTGGTGGGAATAATCAGCGCACTGCAAGATGCTTTATTACTGAATTCATTAAAAGAGATTGTTTTTGCCCCTTTCTTGCCGAAGTTGAAGATAGTAGTCTGGTGGTAGCGAGGAAATAAAAATAAAGTTAGCTCACCGAAGGGAGTTAACAGGTGATCTTAGACAATTCCAAATCCGTCTCAATTCTTCGTTAGCATCCCCGTCAGACACAGAAGCCTCAACTCCCCTCGTGATGCGGGGAATGCAAAGAAGGCCAGACGCCGCATTCACACCACACTCCACACGATGGCTTGGCGTGCTTGATAATTATGTAGACTTTCTGCCCCCATCTCCTTCTGCTTCTGTCTCGTTCTTCTGCTTCTATCTCCTTCTTCTGCCTCCATTTCCTTCCTCTGCTCCCATTTCCTACTTTTGCTTCCGTCTCCTTCTTCTGCTTCTTCTCCATATCGGTATTTCCCTTCTCTTTCTCTTTCCCATTTTCCCACTCACCTTCGTTCACTTTTCCTCTCCTTTGTCTTGGCATACTCGATTAATGTGTATCCATATTGCATCCATCCTCTACTCATTTTCCTTTATCATCTCCTATGTCTTAATTTCCTTCTTGAATCCATCTCATTCTTTTCCTTCGCCTCCATCCCCCCACTTCTTTCACCTCTTATCTGCTTTGATATGTTTGAGTCTTGCGTATCCTTCTTACTTACCGTTGCTTCTTTTTCTTTCTCCCTATTATTTTTCCTTCTCCATTCCTCCTTATTGTCTCGGTACTGTTGCTTTTATCAACTCATTTCCCTTTTCCCATCGTCCATCTTTTTTTTCCCATCTGTGTCCTGGGGTTCATGATTTGTGCACATCCATTGCGCTTCCATCTCCTCTTTCTCTTTCTCCCTTTTTTCCACCTACTCCTTTCCTCTAATTTCTTCTTCCTAACTCCATTTTTTAAATATCTTAATGCAGTCTTCTTCCTCCCTCTCCTCTTCCTTCTCCTCCTCTTCCTTCCTTTTGTAGTCGTCTAGAATGTAGAATTATTGTCTTTCTTTCTTGCGTCCTCCTCTTCCTCATCTCCATCCTTCTCAACCTCCTTCACTGCCTCTTTATCTTATATTTCTAGCTCCTCTTTATCTTCATCATCTCTTTATCTTCATCATCCTTCTCATCTTCATTCTTCACCTTATCCTGTATCTCTTTCTCTTCCTCCTTCCCATCCTCCTCCTCCTTCTCCATAGCCTACATCTTTTTCTTCTCTTCATTCTTTCTATTTCTATGACATTTATATATCAATTTTCTTGGGACAGTAGTTTTTAGTCAGATTTATGCTCCTTATTTTATTCCCTTCTTTTTTCTTCTCTTCGTAATCCTACTCCTCCTCTTCCTTTCACTTTCCATTTCCTCCCTTCCTTTCGTTTCTTTACTTCTTATTCCTCCTCCATCCCCTTCTTACTTCGCTTCCATTGGCGCTTCTCATCTTCTCGTTCACCTCTTCCTCTTTTCCCTCACTTTCCCCCTTTTCTTCCTCTGTTCCTTCTGCTCCTCTCTTTCCTCCTCCTCCTCCTCCTCCTCCTCCTCCTCCTCCTCCTCCCTTCTCTTGTTGTCAGCTCCCTGCCCGTCATTCATTTCAGTTTACTATGCCTCCTCTCTCTCTCTCTCTCTCTCTCTCTCTCTCTCTCTCTCTCTCTCTCTCTCTCTGTATGTATGTGTGTGTGTGTGTGTGTGTGTGTGTGTGTGTGTGTGTGTGTGTGTGTGTGTGTGTGTGTGTGTGTGTGTGTTTCAGTCTCGATCTTGATCTCGGTCTGTCTCATGGTCTCAGTCTTTTGGCCTCGGACTCTTGATACTGGTCTCGGTCTCTTAATCTTTGCCTCAGTCTTTTGGTCTCAGTCTCTTAATCTTGGTCTCAGTCTCTGTCTCTTGGTTCTGGTCTCGTTTCAGTTTAGGTCGCGGTCTCAGCCTCTCGTCACTACCCCTGGGGACACACCCAAATTTTCGTCTTCATTTAGTCCTCTTCCATCCTCTCCTTATTTATCGACATTTTTATTTTTATCATCCAAATTTTGGCGCCCTCCCAAGCAACTCTGTCTTCCACGCTTCAGGCCACTGCGACCTGTCTTACTGGCCTTGTGCGTACCTGCATTGTGCCGACAAAAACCGTCACCCGCTATAACCGTCAGGCGCCATAACCGTCAGTCGGCCTTCTTAACCGCTTCACTAAGACGATACATTTGGTTTTATTCATGTTACCTCCGGATGATTATATTCACCTTAGGGCTTTCGTTCTGAATGGTTTAATAAAGGATATACAGGGAGATTTGTATACATCGCTTCGTCTTCCACTCGGCCGTGAGATTTCTCGTGTGTTGCGGGAACGGCTCAGTCAGCGTTATCCGTATTTACCCTTCATCATTTACTCATTTCCTACTGAAACTGCTACGCCCACGCCCACACCAGCAGAGTGAGCCGTCTCCGTAACACAAAAGATACTGTCAGTGAGTTTGTAGTGGACCGCTACTTTTGAATCACCGAGTATATAACCCCTGGAATATCAAAGGTCTCTCCTAAGCTGAATAAAGTCCTCTGGCGGTAGCACGAACAAAATGGAAGTTACATCCTCGCTCTGATGGGGTTGAAAGCATTTTTAGTCAACTGGTTATCTTAGGAAAATTGGATCCCTTGAGGCCCTTCATATTCATTCCGGTCCAGTCAAGTCAATTCAGGTGGTGGTGATGATGATGATGATGATGATGATGATGATGATGATGATTAAGACTGTATGATGAAGGTATTATTCTGCCCACCTATCTTGGCCAAAAACTGTCATTTTGAATGCTGAAATGTAACAAGAGATTAACACTTGAATATGGTGCTTGTCACGAATGAGTAGCATGGGAATAAATGTAGAGCCATAGTTCTGTCTTATTCTGCCATTGAGCTACGGAAAGTAGGCTTCAGCAGGACAAAACTCATCGCCAAGTCAAAGTACACGAACTACTGTCCAAAAAGATAAGTAATAATAGCACTAACACAACAAGGCATTGAGAGATTATGCGTGTAGCGGCGCAGGTAAAAATAATCAATGGCAGGGACCTGACCTTGAAAATACTCAGGTGTGCAATGGAGAGCAGGTGGGGGGAGGGAGGACCTTACCTGACTCGTCCCCTTGCCTTCACTGTCTCAACCCCACCCTTCAACCTTCAACCTCGCCCTCGACCTCACCAGTACCCATATCCCTTAAGACAAGCATTATCCACACTGTCCATCGCTACTCCTAATCCCTGTCCTCAATCCCACTCCCACCTCTCAATTCCACCCTCACTGATAACCTTGAATCCCTCCTCCATCTACACCTAGCAACCCCACCCTTACTCACACCCTTTATCTTTCACTCTCACGTCAACATTCACTCTCATTTCTGCCGTAAATTTTGTTCTCTCTCTCTCTCTCTCTCTCTCTCTCTCTCTCTCTCTCTCTCTCTCTCTCTCTCTCTCTCTCTCTCTCTCTCTCTCTCTCTCTCTCTCTCTCTCTCTCTATCACCGACACTCTTATCCTCGCTTCTGTTCTCAGCTCCAGCCTAAAACCTGTAAATCTAGTTATATTATTGCAGACTTAATAAGTGTAGTAAAGCCAATAAGATACACGGTTTTTGGACCTTCAGTGTGTAGTAGAAGACACTAAAACACCTCACACAGCCACACTTAATACTGCCATACACAGTTTTGCCTCACTTTACACTGTCACGCTTTATATAGCTCTACCTCACGCACTGCCACATCTTACATTGCTTCACATCACACTACCACACGACACACACACCTCACATTGCCTCATTTCACACTGTTATGCCTCACAGTAACACATCACACACACACACACACACACACACACACACACACACACACACACACACACACACACACACACACACACACACACACGCACGCACGCACGCGCGCGCCACATTTCACACTGTTGTGCCTCACCCTGCTACACCACACAGTACCACATCATATATCTTCACCACAGAGACTCTTCTTTCATCCTGTACAATATACAACTTCTGAACAATACAGTTAACGTAGGACCCACCCATAGTTCGCACCTTCATTTTATCAAAGTACTGCTAATTTCATCCTTGGTTAATATTCACTTTCGAAACAGTGTCAGAAATTAGAATATATTGAGACCGTTCCAAGCAAACCTCAAATAATCACAAGAGGTGGAATCTCCCTCCATTAGTTCAGGATTCAGAGATATATATGTGTTATGGAAAGAGATATAAATTTTCTTCACTAGCCCTTGACAGTCGCCCACACACGCTCTCAAGTCGCTCAGTCCAGAAGAGAACCGGTTTCCAAGCATATCCTGCTGGAAAACTAAATGTATGGCCGGGAAAGCTATCTGCGCCCCCAACTCGCAATGCATAAGCGGATCCAATGCTCTTCTCGTGACCTTCATGTCCTTCCTTTTGCCTGTGTCGGGATAAGTAATGGGTGTCTCAGGGGCCAAGAGATGGGAAGGTCCGGGACAAGGAGGGGTAGCAGTTAACACCAAAGGGTAACAGCAATATATGAGACAAATGACTGATTAATAGTCTTTTGTCTCCTATATTGGGGGGGGCGGGGAAATTAGTGGTAAGGAAAAAAAATGAGTATGTAAGGTAAAGTCGCGGTAAATAGTGTCCTACGTCAGAGATCCCGAAGTTGGCTAGTGATGCGAGATTCCTAACCCTCCTATCCGTTTTCAAAACTACTGATTAGCTTAGCAATGCCTCTATATGTTTGACACAATTACGAAATGGTGTAAAATAATCAGTGATTGCATCTGTATATACCGTACCTCATTGTAATTGATCCATGCAAAAGACAGAGTACCCAGACTTCATTGCCATAGTACTGATAGAGAACCGCAAGAGCCACGTGTAGGTTTGACAACTGAGGAACAACTTGACACCAGATTACCAGATAAGATTCCTGAACATCAGACCTTCGCTTCTCACGCTTCTCAACTGGAAACTTCTAAATTCTCCGCCCGCTGATGCACTTGTATAGCTAATCAAAAACGCTTAGTGATTTTATGGTTAATGCAAGACAGTTTTCTATAGCAAAAGGAAACCCCCTGACCTAAATAGTTAAAACTTGCTTCCATTAACGTTCTGGACACGAAAATGACACAAAGATTTTTTTTTTTTAATTCGCTTAACTCCGCGAGACTTAATTCAGCCCTATGACACCGCCGTGAGCCACATTTACAGTTAATGAACATATTGATAATAAACTACATTAGAGGTAACAATTTAGACCAGTGATTCTCAGTCCTTGGTCCCAAACTAAAGCGAAATTAGAAAATCATTCCGAGTGGTTTGACAAATGCATCCACTGTCTGTTCTATCATCATACTGTGCAGTTGCTACTCTGAGAGTCTACGTTACCTACACTGTGTACACCAGTCCAGGTTTTCTCTGTGGCATTAGTTTATTTATGTCGGGTGTCTATCCATCGTTTAAGGTTTGGTAGGTCTGGTAGGTATAAATAATGATTCCTTTGGGTAACATCTAGGGGAGGCAACTGTGGTAACATGGATTTTGGAGTGGCAATGTTTTCCAGGATATCTGGTTTAAGGAAAAAAAAAAATCCACTGCTTCACAGGCCTAAGTTACGGAGATCAGCACCACGGCTAAGCGCGTCATGGCGTCTGCCTTCACCTTAGCCTTCATTAGCTATCAAATGGTTGGAACAGTTCTAGGACTGCATTTCAACAACGCCATACGATTTTTAACAGTCTAAGTGACTCACAAGAGTATGGGAAAATCAAAGACAAAGGAAACAGTAATAAAGGAGAACAGATGTGGAATGCGGTGGAGGAGGTATGTGGAAGGAGGTGGAGGGGAGATGGGAATTAAGGTGGAGGACAAGCAAGAGCGCCTTTCCCTTTACCTGTGAAGTGTTGGCTGTGTATTTTATTCCAACCGTCACAGACAGTTTTATTAAGCTTAGTAAAAACCGTTGATGGGAAAATGTGAAAAGTTGTCCTGATAAGCATTTTTTGACAGATAATTAAAGATCAAGCCTTATATGAGAAAACAAACCCAGGCTGATACTACATGATGCATTATATAACTAGTACTGCCAGACTGTGATATTAACCTCTGAAAAACATATTACATGAGTGGGTCGGAAAAGATGGACAGTTGTTACCCGTCCCCTCCCGGGAGGGGCTTGGGGACGGGTATTGTTTTCACTCGGTTTGTCTATTTGTTTGTTTGTTTGTTTGTCTGCCTGCCTGCCTGTCTGTCTGTCTGCCTGTTAACAACTTTACACGAAAATACTGGTGCGATTTTGTCTAAAATTACAGGGATGATGAGCTATGACCTGGTCACCTGATTAAATTTTGGGCCAAACTGGGCCAAGACCCAGGCTGTAGGCCTCAAAAATGTAAAAAAAAAAAAAAAAAAAAAAGGGGGGGTGAGGATGGCTAAAAATATTTTTTTCGCCATAACTCCTTCCAAATTCGTCATACCGACATGAAACTAAAACCTAAAGGAGCATTTTTCATATTTGCATCCTTTAACATGCCTCATTACATTAGGGGGGTCACCCTCCAGTTAGCAGTAGAGGGTCAAAGTTTGGTGGGTCGGGCCTAAAATTTCAAATGGGCATAAAATCACCAGTTTTCACCCGATTTACTCCAAATTTGCTATGTACCATCTTTGACTAGATATCATGTTGTGTTTATACGCCAGCACTAAAATTACTACCGGGAACGGGTTTGTTGTGCCTTGGCACCGCTTACTATTTACTTTAGTTTTCATTCTTGTGAAGTTTTGTCAACATATTCCGCAAAGAATCATATTTCCATCCCAACTGAGTTTCGCCCAGCAACCGTTAAGACTCACTGGACAAGTCTTATTAGTAGGTTACGGTGATTTATATTGTTAGCAGTCTAAGGTCCTTACTGAAAAAACTATCACTTCTTTTATTAGTAATTTTCATTTTCTTTTTTTCTTTTTTTCTGCAGCACACGTACTGCAACCAGTATTTCACAACTTTTCATTCTAACTCATCGAAATAAGTGTTCAATGAAGGAAGTCTGCAGCCTCGTCCAGCCATGCGATGCGCTGAGACACAGACACTAAACATTCAAAACCTCCATGCTTTTACTTGCAAACCAATGGCAGGGCCGGGCAGGGCTACTGTGCGGTCACCAGCAAACCAGTTACGGACTCGGCAACAGCAGCAGTGTCCGGTATCCATAAAACTTCTTAAGCTCAAGTTGTGTATTAGAATGCTTGCTTAGAATTTTATCGTTACTACTAAGCACTTCACACTCATACTAAAATTAGTATTAAAGTGAAGAAATACGACCAAGCGAAATAACATAAAACAATAATTGCTTGCTATGGAGACTAGTTTATGCTAAGAAAAAAAAAATGGTTAATATCCTTCATGAATTCGACTCCAGGTGGTGACCCGCAGGCGCTTTGACGGTTGTGGTGGTGGGGGCGACCCGACCTTGAGGGAAAAAAATAAAAATAGAAAAAAAATACATAGAAAAAAAAGATAAGTCGGGGTGTGGCCTCGCCCTGCCCCGCCCTCCCACTACCATTTTCCTTCACCCTCGCTTGACTCATCTTCTCTTGTAAAAAAAAAAATCATTGTAAATTTTTAACCTTTCCCCCTCCATCTAGGAAGGTAATAACAAAAGCTTTAAAATTTTCAGCATCAGCTTAGACTTGGATATATACTACGATCTTAAGGTGAGCGTATTAAAGAGGTTCACATTAGCTATTCCTGGGTTCAAAACTGGTTCATCTTCAGCGGGACAGCGTAATGTGTATCGCTATGGCAACAGGATGCTATTTGGAGGAGTCGTCTTCACCTGTGTTCATGACCTCACCTGCTTGGTGACCTTGCTTTGACCTAGCATCACTAAAATTATTATCATTATGTCACTTTATAATGGCATCACCATATGGCCACTGTATTATGTTATCACTAACTTCATTATGTCACTATAAAATGGCATCACTAACTTTATTATGTCACTGTAGAATGGCATCATCAACTTTATAATCTCACTATATAATGGCATCACTAACTTTATTTTGTCATTATATAAGGGCATCATTAACTTTATTATGTCACTATGATATCATTGCTAACTATATTATGTCACTGTATAAGGACATCACTTACTTTATTACGTCACTATATAAAGGCATCACTAACTTTATTATGTCACTATATAATGGCATCGCTAATTTTACATCTCTATACAGTGGCAGGTGAAAGTGACTGTAACTTAGATTTTCTCTCGACTACATTTCTACGTACTACTAAAACACTGACATTACGCTTCAGTCTTTACTTTGAGCACAAATTCACTAACAGAAAACCAGAGACAATTTAAGTCAGTGCCAACCTATCGCAGAACGATGAAGCATTTTTTTTTTTTTCATTTATTTTTGCAACGACAATTCAGTTACATTCAGCTCAGGAGATACTCTTTCATCGGGATGGTTAGAAATAGCCTTCATTAACCGACTCATCGCTAGAGTGCAAGGAAATATCAAGAATAGAGTAAGTCCATATTTCTGATAAGAAGTAATCATTACGCTTGTGCCATTATTCCGAGAGCAAGTTTAGTACCATACAAAAATATTAAGCAGTATAGTAAATAGTACTCTTATCTGAATTATATTTTAGCCAAGGTGATCAAGTTTAGCCGCCAAGAAATCGCGAGAGTTTCGAAGCTCAGTGGTACTATCTTACGGGCACATCAAGCTTTTCAGATTATTATACAAGAGTTTCACAAGTATTCGATTAAAGAATGGGCCGTTATTAATGTCCGGGACTGTGCCTTAAACACTTAAAATTCAGTCTCGATATTGCCTCCTTGTAAGTAATATCAGAGGAAGTAAATGTTCTTTTTTTGTTTCTTAACCCCATTCATTGTTTTAACGACAAAATAGCCCTGTCACTCTTAAATATTTTATTCCAACACAGGAATGGCTTCTGGTAGTAAGATGGAAAAATCACATTAACCCTTTGAGCACGATAAAGGCTTATTTCTTTTATTCCTACCATCCTTAAGTGATTGTAAAGTAACTCTCTCTCTCTCTCTCTCTCTCTCTCTCTCTCTCTCTCTCTCTCTCTCTCTCTCTCATAGCCTACGAAGAAAGAGATGTTTAACTAGAACAGTGCATGTGAAAGCTGTAAACGGTATGAGTGTTTGTGTGTGTACATGTCGTCGGCAGGAACATTCAGGGTGCAAATATATCCTAGCATGTGAAAGGACGCACTACCTGCCACCAATTTTCGAGCGTCCGTCAGTGTTGGATTTGAACCCAACTTCAGGATGCTGTAGATCGCTAGAGACACGGCGACCACTAGACACCATGACTCCCAAGCATTTATATTTGTCCATAATTCTCTGAGCAATCTTTAACTAAATTGAGTTGAAATTCCTCTAACAGAGCATACAACTAACACTATACAAGGTCTAGTTTACCTTGACTTGAAATTGCCATCCCTTCATCTTGAATCCTGAGCTGTAACAAGAGACTAACACAGAAGACGTTACTAGTCACGAACAAGTGTTATGGAAAGCATGTAGAGTCATAATATCACAACGTTGCATGATGAAATTGAAATTACGCAAAGGAAAAATAAATACAGAAAACGGGACTATACTTGAATACCTGAAGAAGTCTAGAGGCTTTGCCTCACAGTCGTGCTGATCCACTGCTGCACCCCAATCCAGCGTCCTTTTTCTTGAGGTCCAGCTGGTCTGGAATAGAATTTGATGCTGCCCTGCAGAGTTGTGTGTACTCTGGTACAGTACTGGTGGCTCATCATGGACAGCACTGTAGAAGCTGTCATGAACAGCTTTAAATTTTCCATTGAGCTCCCAATGAAGTTTCCCAGCTATTTTGGGAGGCAGCTGAAGTTCCTTGCACCATTTACACTGAAGCTGTTGGCAAAATGGCTCTTGACTCTATGTGGTGCCTGACTGGGTAGCGCTCGCCTTGCACACAGTCGCCCAGCACGGTCGTTAACATGGGGCACTGTTCCTGAAGTCTCAGGTGAATTCGGTACCAACACCTCTAGGATATTCCATACATAGATTGCAATGTCTCTCTTCCTTCTTCGTTAGTGAGAGCACATTTTCAGTGTTTTGAACCACTGTCAGTAGATAGAATCTTTCATCCCTCTTATCTGGCACGTACAGGAGCACTGGACAGCTTCCAAGGCCTGATTGTCAGCAGTTTTATGAGCTGACCATAGCTGACAACAGTAGTCCAAGATGGGTTGGATTGTGGCTCGCCACAAGGTCCCAAGGAATTCTACTTCCTTGATGCGGAAGGATCCGAAATATCCAACCAGCTACTTTGTTTTTGTTGTTTTTGTTGTTGTTTTTGTTGTTGACGATGTTGTTTTTGTTGAATCTTCCACACATATGGTGCTGAAAGTTTCCCTTCACACTTAGATGGATGCCCAGACATTTGACCTCTGCGGTATCTTCTAGGACATGTCCACACCCTGTACGAAGCTGAGCTGTATTGATTCTTTAATGTGCTCCACTTGACCACGCCTAAGTAGGTCGAATTTGTCCTTATTGAAAGTCATATTGCTTTTTTTTCCCCCAGATTTATACATCATTTAGGTCTTCTTATAGTTTTTCTACATCATCCAAGGAGCTGGCATTTATGTAAGTATTTGTTCATCAGCAGATGACGAAAGAGTAGAGTACTTGACACCCTTATCAAAATTCGACATTACGAGTAGGGAACGGAGAGGGGTCCCAAGACAGATCCCTGTGGCACACCACTGATTACTGGACTCCACACCAATAACTTTACGGTGTTGCTTAGGTAACGTTTTCTTTAGTGTTTGTATTCCAGCCATTACCACACAGTCTTATTTAGAAGAGAGTAACACATTAGATCCTGGATGTGCCAATATTGTCAGGCTTAGTCCTCTTGTTATCAGGGTAACTCATGAGTATTCTATTCTAGTTTACTCCAGACGATTTTGATCAGATGATTGTGAATCGCAGGAGTGTTACGAAGAAATTACACAATCGCTGCCTAAGCAAAAGATGAAAATATAGTCAGAGGAGGGTTGTTGATAAGTTACAATGTGATTATTGATGCAGCCCCTTTGATGTCATAGAAAATGGGTTGCTAGCCTTGAATCATGAAAGAAAACTTAAAACCCCTCATGTGGCTGGGATACCTCAAGGATTCTATTTCAGCTAACGCCAGGCTTCTTCTTCTCCTTCTTCTTCTTCTCCTTCTTTTCTTCTTCCTTTTTTCTTCTTCTTTATCTTTGCTGAATAAGACGGAAGGTATAAGAGATAATTAACTACGAAAAAGCCGTCATGATATTAAAAGGTGTTTGCACCCTTCACAACGATAGGTCTCTCCTAAGATGAATAAGGGATTAATCCCCAAGCTAGACCTCATCAGATCATATAGCCCTGCTAGGGTTACAGGAGAGCGCTACCCCTCCCAGCACAGCAGCCACCGGGCGGGGTGCGAACTCGCAACCTCACGATTACGAGCCCGACACCCTATCACCGAGCTACCCCGCTCCCCCTAAGATGAATAAAATCGTCTGGGAGCAGCAAGTGTAAAAAAAAGGGGGGGGGAGGGGACGTCATCTTACTGAAGAAATCGGGGGGACTTAAATATAAACATTACATGCTATTTTCTCCTTTATTATCATCTGATCATATTATCCTCGTTACCATACAGGCGTGGATCTCCAGTGACGTCATTTGTTTATTCTTGCTATGCCAGGACGATTTTATTCAGCTAAGTTAATGAAATCCTTCTTGTCTATCTTTTTATCCCCAAAAGTATCGCATTTGCTGAAGAAAATCGTCTGAAAATAGCAAGAATAAAATAAAAGATGACGTTCTGGGACTGAAGGAAAAAAAAGTCGGGGTGATGCTCAAGATTTGAATACGGTGCTAACTTCTTCTCAACGATGACGGACTTTTGTATTTTATTCTCGCTGCCACCAGACGACTTCATTCAGCTCAGGAGTACGCCCAAGCAGTATGAAGGTTAATGAAGGCTGTAGTTTGCCCCTCCGCTTCGAAATGCATCTCCTACACTGAATAAGAATCGTTTGGAGATGGCTAGATTATATTGCAAAGTTGATGTCACCAGAGCCAAGGGACCAATCGTGTCATTCCATGTTGTCTTTTTAACTTCGTCCTGCTGCTACAGACGAATTTACTCAGCCCAAGAGCTCTTCTGAATAATAAAGGTGTTGATGAAAGATGTGCCGAACAGTGCTGAACCCCTCCAATCAGAAAAAAAGAAAAGAAAAATCAATTTCAGTTAAATAGCATGGTAGTACTAAGAATAAATTTCAAAAGACGACACCAGCTTCCATGGGTTAAATTTTGTGTCAAATGTCTCGGCTTCGCGAACACCAACGAAGCTTCGAACTCGCAGCCTCGTACCAGAGCTCATTTCCTCCAGCAGTCTGCAAACACGGCGACACAACAGTTGACTTAGCTCGAGTTTATGAATGCTGTGTTGCTATGGAGTTAGTGCTCGCGTCAAAAATTTCCAACGCATCATTACGGAGACTCGTGTTATTTTATTTTTGCTGCCCCCTGGCTGTTTTATTTAGTGTTCCGGTGACCTGTAATAGGGAAAAGGTTAGAAAGAAGCCCCATTTACCCCTATACTACGAGAGACCTTACCAAAAGTGAGTAAAATCAACCATGAATACGTTATTAAAAAAAAAAAATAGATTAAAAAAAAAAAAAGCACCGTACTAAAAAGGAATGCAGTGTTCTGTGATGAGACGTGGTTTCCATGTGTTCCTGAAGTTCTTCGATAATTTGTTACAGTTAATTTGTACTGCGAATTAAATGCACATACATTTGTAATCAGTGACAATGTGAGGTTATGTAATTACTCAGTGTTATCAGTTTGTGAATCGGAACCCTTACTGAAAAAAAAAAAAAAGTTAAAGTTTACAAATGCAGCTGTACCTCAAATACTGTCATGTAACTCTCAGCATCAATGCAGTCCTTGTGACCTTGGACTGATGGCGTTACTGATGCTGGCAAGGTCAACGCTTCGCTAGTGACGTCTCTTTGCTGCACAAAAAGGTAAGAAATCATTTGTTATTATACCTGTGTTATTAAAGTCAGAGCTTGAGTGTGTGTGTGTGTGTGTGTGTGTGTGTGTGTGTGTGTGTGTGTGTGTGTGTGTGAACAAAATAACTCGGAAAGTTTCATTCAGTTTTAACTAAACTTTGGTAAATGGTTTGAGTGTCATCTGAGGGGTTTACCTAGTTTTAGTTTTATTATTTATTTAGAACAATAGGTTAGAGGCCGAGGGCACATGCCTAGGTCGAAGTTTTACCTAGCAAGATCAACTTTTAAGAAATCTTATCCAGTTTACACCAACCATAGTGGAAGGGTTATGGGTAAGGCAAAATGTGGACTTAATTTTGGAAGTATCAGTCAAGGTCACAGGGCAAGGTCAAAGTTCAACGTGTTTTTGACGAAAATAACTGAATCAATTTTTATCTGAACTGGATCAAACTTACTGAAGGGTTAACCTTTTTAGTAAAAGGTCAGATGTCAAAGTCACTTGGCAAAATCTACTTTAACAGTTGATTAAAATTTGATTTAGGTCAAATTTTGTGGAACGGTTCAGGGTTAAAGCATGAATAATGGAATTCTATTTTGAAAACAATCAATCAGATGTCAAGACAGGGCAAGGTCAGTTCAGACATTTTTTATCCTATTTGGACTAAACTTTGTGGAAGTGTTTAAGGTCAGACAAAAATGAAGTAATTCAATTTTGAGAGTAATCTGTCAAAGTTCAAGGTCACAGGAGCAAGTAAAATGTTCAACTCTTTGGTCAGTTAGTGGGCTAGAGTAATGCACGTTCTGAGTGCTCCTTCATGTTTGGTAATGGGTCATGCAGTAAAATGGATGCCGACGGTTTGAAGCAATTTACAAGCATATTAGAAAATCATGCGTAGATTGGTTTCTGTAAAGTGTAATAGTTTTGGACATTATTTTAAGCACTGATTCGTTGGGGGAAAAGCAAGTTAACGGCAAGAAGAGTAAATATGTAATAAGCAATTTATACCAACAGATAGGTGGAGATCACAGGACTTCCCCTAGTCATACCCTTGAAGCCCTTAATGGTAGTCTGCAGTTGATAAGCTGACATTGTCTTAAACTAGCTCTTCTAAGTGAACATGGCCCCCACCGTGAGTGGAAAAAAAATAATTATGCCTATCAGTACCCTTAATCATCAGCCAGTCTATAAATAAACAACTTGGCAAAACTTACCCCTCCCCTCCCCTCATCCAACGCAAAAAGTATAACATTGCAAAAAAATTGGAGGACAAGGTGACAAGCGACCTTCACAACCCACCAAGGGTCTGTATTTATAAACCCTTTTAAGCTTTTGTATAAGACTGCATGGATTTAAGTTTGTCTCCACTCATTACTACCAAACCAGAGTGAATGTAAAAGTGACAAAATTGCAAGAGACAAAACAAACTGTGATAATGGTTAACTTGATTACCTAACTCATACAGCTAGTAAACAATTCACAGCCAAATTAGAGTGAATGTTAAATTAATGCTGTGAATACGAGAAACAAAACCATGTGATAACTGTTCCTGGTTACGGATACTTGATAATAGTACATATTTATTAGTATCCATTGTAACTACGAACCATCCCAGGACTTGCACCCTCCCGTCTCTGTCCTCCCTGCCAGGCTTAAACACACGCTGGTAGCATTCCTTCATGGGCGTGTGCTTCGCGGTCTGGTGCTCGTGTGAATGCCTGAGTAGGGTGTGGTTAGAGTGTGTTGCTTTGACTGAGTGCTTGTGGTTCTGTGCTTGACTGAATGCTGAGTGGGGTGTGAGGGACGACCTCCGATGACGTACTTCATATTTTATCCTTACTACCTCCTGATGAGCTTAGTCAGCTTAGGTGTGATTTTTTCGAACGAGGGAGCTTTGATATAGCTTTTACCAACTCCTTTACTGCATAAGGTCTCTTCTACGATTAATAAAATTGTCTAGTAGTAGCAAGAATAAACAGCAGCAGAGACAAATCAAAGCGAAATAAAACACAAAAAGGAAATAATTGAGGGAGAAAACTGATTGATTGATTACCCCCATAGCACTTGGACGTCTTAGGTATCATAGTCTTGCTATCTCCAGACGATTATATGTGGCTTCAGAGAGTATTTTTTTTTTAATTAGAGGGTTTAGATACAGCCTTCATTAACCCTTCCAGCAAGAGGGACTTCTAACCGAAATAAATTGACAGGAGTTAGCTGGATCAGAATGAAAAAGATGTCCACTAGCTGAGAGGATTCGAGTGACTAAGACATGAATGAGTTGACAGGACATACACTAATCAGGGAAGTGATTTGACGTCTGCTGACGGAGCGGCTGAGAAGAAATGACGTAACTGATAAAACGAGATTAGAAAAAAAAAATGTTGGAAATACTATTAGGCGGCGAGAATGATTGGAACGGAGCTCGAAAATATAAATTAGAGAATGAGATAACATTGCTGAGAGAGAGAGAGAGAGAGAGAGAGAGAGAGAGAGAGAGAGAGAATGAGGTAGAGGGAAAGACTCATAAGGCTTCTATTTGTACAAAGTAATTGACTGTAAATGAGGATGATGTTGATTTGAAACTGTGGTGAAATTAGAAAGGTTGCAGAATTAACACATTATAATTTTGAGATACCATGACGAGAAAGATGACAAGTGGGAAGTGAGTGAGGAAAATGAAAAAAAAAAAAAAAAAAAGGGGAGGGGGGAAGGGAGGGGAAGAAAGTACGTTAATATGATCTAATAATCTAAGTGAAATGAAAATGAAGCTGCTAGGAGAGAGAGAGAGAGAGAGAGAGAGAGAGAGAGAGAGAGAGAGAGAGAGAGAGAGAGAGAATAAAACCTGATGTAACACCAAAAAATCTCATTTAGAAAAAATCCAACGATCAAGGTGACATATACAAGCCATAAAAGAAAATTGAGTTCCTCCCATTACACCCATTTGTTCGCGTCTATATTTACCGACTCATTTTTTTTCTTTTTCTTTTTTTTTCTTCTATCACGAGTACCTCAAGGCTAAGCTCCATAAGTCATCCTCTGGCACAAAACACGAAGCACAAGGTCTCACTTTGCCTCCAGCCTGGCCAACCACTTTTTGCCATACATCATTTTTTATTAAGGTTTATCATTCACAAAGCAGGGCTTGAGAGAAAAAAGGTCCGTGACTATGGTTTTTGCTCCACACTTGATGTTGAAGCTTAGGGAAGAGCAGATAAATGGAAAATGGATGGAAATGGACCTAACTAGGCCTCCCTTGTGAGACATGAATGTGAAAACTCAATTGATAATACCCGACGATTGAATGTTCTTAGTGTATAACAACTGAAAATGTATCAGACTTAGAGTTTCAAAGGACTTACAGCTGTGGACCTAGCAAACCACCTTGAAAGCACTATATTCAGAATTAAAGTCTAAATAAATCAGTGGTGGAATAGAGCAAAAGCATACCCGGTAAAATAATTAAAGTTACCATTATACTATTTTAAAGAGGTAGAGAACACATATGTGAAGTTGACGAAGGTGGAAGTAGTAACCATGACAGATGGAAGGAGTAAGTAACCATGACAGATGGAAGGAGTAACCCTGACTGGAAAAGGAAAACGGATGCAAGAGAGAATGGAGAGGATAAACTGCTGAAAATATAAAGTGGGTTCCTTAGTGTGTTTGTAAGCGTACTCAGTAGGGTCATTTTTGTCTCATGTACGAGACACTGTATCCTTTGCTCTCACGTACCTTTCCTGCGTGGCCTTCAGCGACAACGTTCCCCAGAATGTTGGGGTTTGTACTGAATTGACAAATAAAGAATCTAAATAAAAATATTGAAAATTATTATTGTTCTACAATAAGAGATAAAAGTGGGGGCAGATTACATGATGCGCTTAGCCCTGTCCTCATCTCCAGAACGTAGGCCCTTGAAATTGTGGCCGGTTATTCACCCAATATCATGGGTACCTAAGGTAACACCTAGGTATTCATTTTATCTACCAACCCACAAAGGATGGATGGAAACCTGGGTCTAGTGACTACAGT
Organism: Coenobita brevimanus; assembly: GCF_032717465.1. NCBI lineage: Eukaryota > Metazoa > Arthropoda > Malacostraca > Decapoda > Coenobitidae > Coenobita > Coenobita brevimanus. The sequence continues at coordinate 5,891,120 of NC_136967.1, forward strand.
GCCCGCATCTGGATTCGAACCCTGGTTCTAACTGGCCGACAGCTTCTCAGTCAGCGATGCTAACCACTCAGCGATATAAATTCACCATATTCTCCACATATCTAACAGAGTATCTCTGCCTTAAACTCATTCGTGCTTGGCCTTCTGGGACAACATTCCCCACTGTGCTGGGGGTTATACTGAATGATAAATACGGAATTTAGGAGTGACGAAAAAATAGTGGGTCCTTCTCACATCCCCTCCACATCTTCCCTCTGCCACGTAGTGTATCTCATTTCGGTCATCAGTGTATGTTCCTTTCATTGCTGAGGCTAGTCGCTAGGTGATGAGAAGTTAAAAGTAGCAGAGTATGGCCGATGAGAAGAGAAGGAATTAAGAAGGAAGAGGAACTATTTGGCGAGAATAAAGAGAGGGGACTAAAGATGACAGGAGACATGGCAGGTATAGGAAAGAAGAAAAAAGAACGGAAATAGTGAGGAGAGAGAAATAACATGGTGATTTTGATATTATGGTAAAAAATGAGGAAGAAAGGTTCTTGGCAGGAAGGTTTGAGAGAGAGAGAGAGATTGAACAGATAATTATTAAATCACATGGTGGTGAAATAAAAATTCGACAAGAAAAAAAGAAGCGATGAATTATGAGAGAAAACACGGGAAGAAAACGAGGGGGTGGGGGGAGCGGCAAAGTACGGTACCGTATGGAAGATGGAAAACAAATGGATGTCAGTAAAAGAGACAGGAATACAGACGAGATAAAGGTATTGTTAGTGAAGATGGGAGAGGATCTGTTAGACAAGACTGGAGAGGATCTGTTAGACATGATGGGAAAGGATCTGTTAGACAAGATGGGAGAGGATCTGTTGGTGAAGATGGGAGAGGATCTGTTGGTGAAGATGGGAGAGGATCTGTTGACGAAGATGGGAGAGGATCTGCTGGTGAAGATGGATGAGGATCTGCTGATGAAGATGGGAGAGGATCTGCTGATGAAGATGGGAGAGGATCTGTTGATGAAGATGGGAGAGGGTCTGCTGATGAAGATGGGAGAGGATCTGTTGGTGAAGATGGGAGAGGGTCTGTTAGTGAGGATGGGGGAGGATCTGTTAGACAAGATGGGAGAGGATCTGTTAGACATGATGAGAGAAGATCTGTTAGACAAGATGGGAGAGGATCTGCTGATGAAGATGGGAGAGGATCTGCTGATGAAGATGGGAGAGGATCTGTTGATGAAGATGGGAGAGAATTGTTGGTGTGGTTGGGAGAGGATCTATCGATGAAGATGAGAGATGATCTGTTAGTGAAGATGAGAGAGTAAGGAAAGCAAAAACAGTAAAGATAATACCCATTCCTTTAATACCTCCTACGAAGCGTAAAGGCCCAAGGCTAGGCTTACGCAGTCCAGAACATTTTAGGGCAGAAGACCAACCAACGCCATCAGCAGTATATACGATCGAAAGCCTCCCAGTCACCACAAGAACATTCCAACCATTGCCCTGTAAGACACTCCTCCTCAAGTACTCTGCCTCTAAACAACAAGGTGTCAGAGTAGGAATAAATAAAGAAGTCATTAAAAAAAAAAATGTGTAGTTAAGAAGGACTACTGTATATTAGAAAAGATCAGTTACAGAGAATGAAGAAAGAACTGACGGACGGTGCAAAGAGGAAGCACAAGCGGAAATTAAGACAGTGGGAGGTGGATGCAATGTTTAACTGAAGAGAAAGAGTGGCAAATGGAAGAAAATAATGAAGAGTTGGAGAGGAGGACTTAGAAAATTACGAATATAATGGATCGAACGTGGAGAAGAGAGAAAGAAAAAATAAGAGAAAGCACAGTAAACAGGAGACAGACAGACAGACAAACTATGACAAAAATAGAGACTTATTATTTAATTTCGCTTGTAAGATTTAGTTACTTCAGGCTTTTAAAACAGAGCCACGAGAAAAGTAGTTATTTAATCTCAGTAGCTGTATCAATTATGCTTATATTTAGAGAGAGAGAGAGAGAGAGAGAGAGAGAGAGAGAGAGAGAAGGAGGGAGGAGGGAGAAGGGGGGTAGGCACCATAAGTAGGAGATGCCGAGAGAGAGTGAGGAGCTATGACTGGGGTGTACAGTTACGCACGGTGGAAGAAAGGAGGAAACGCTGAGGGAGGGAGTGTTGGGGGGGAGGGAGGAGAAAGGAAGATAGGGAGGGGAGGAGGCGTAGGAGAAAGGGAGAAAGAGAGAGAGGGGGCATGGAGGATACAGAGGAGGAGTAAGGGAAAGAAAAAAGAGGTAAATGTGAAAATAAAAACAGAGTATAATAGCACAGTATGAAAAGGGGGATGGATGATAAAAGATGTCATAAGGAATAAAAGAGGAAGTAAGAAGGTCAGAAGAGAGAAGAAAGAAAGACTGTTCAAGGAAGAGAATGGGAAGAGGAGGAGACAGAAGGAAGGATGGAGGGAAGGAAAAAGGAGGAGTTATAATGAAAGGATGGATAGAAGGGAGACTGGAGAAAGAAGGATGGAGGGATGAGAGGAAGGAAGCAAGGATGGAGAAGAAAGGGAAGAGATAAAGGGAAGAAAACAGGGCGAAAGAAGACGTGACTGAAGGAAAGGGATAGAAGGAGGGAAAGAGGAGACAGAAGGAAAGAAATAACTTGGAGAATCGAGTGACGGAAGAATGAAGATAAAGGACAGATAGAGAGAAGGACGAAGGAAGAGAGAGAGAAGTAAGAAAGTAAATGATGGATGGATAGGAAGGAAGGAGAGAGGGATGAAGGAAGAAAGAAATAAGGTAGGAGGTAAAGGAGGGATGGCTATAAGGAACTGATGGAAGGGAGGAAGGAATTACCAGAAGAAAGAATAGAAAGAATATAGATAAGGGCGAAGGAAGAACGGATGGGAGGGATTGAGAGAAGGATGGGAGAAAACTGACAAATAAGGAAGGATGGATGGAAGCAATGAGGAGGAAGAGGAAAGGAGGGAGGGGCAGATGGAGGGAGGGGTGGAGGGACGGAGGGATGGAGGGAAGGAGGGACGGAGGGAGAGTGAAGGTCAAGTCTCGGTTACCTGCGGTCGTCGGCCCAGTTACGGAAAGGGCCGTGCGGTGTTCTTCTTCTTCTTCATTTTGTTGTTGTTCTCCTCTTGCTGTTGTTAGGCTCGTTCTGCTGCTGGTGTTAGTGCTGTTCTGGTGCTTTTCAGTGCTGTTCTGTTGCTATTTCAGTGCTGTTCTTTTGCTATTTCTGTGCTGCTCTGTTGCTGTCGTTAGTAGTGTTGTAGTCTTCGTGCTATTCTTTTGTTAGCTTGTTTTGCTCGTGGTATATTTTGTTACTGCTCTTTGTTATTGCTGTTCTGCTGCTAGTGATGCTGTTATGTTAGCGTTATTTCTGCCCTGTTATTGCTAGTGCTATTCTGTTGTTTATCACTGATCTGTTGGAGGTGATAATGGTGTTAAGTTGCTGTTAGTGCGATTATGTTCTTGTCATTCTTAGTGTTGTTCTCTTGGTGCTGTTATTAAGGCTATTCTGTTATTGTTAGTGGTGTTCCTGTTTTATTGCTGTTAATGCTGTTCTCCTTCGGTTGCTGCTGTTTATATTATGTGATTCAGCTGCTTATTCTGGTCTCCTTCTTTTGGTGAATGGTGTAAAATGCGGTTTTTTATTTGTGAATACTGTTATTAGATTTGTGTGTGTGTGTGTGTGTGTGTGTGTGTGTGTGTGTGTGTGTGTGTGAGAGAGAGAGAGAGAGAGAGAGATGACCGCTGCCGAAGGACGCCTATACAGCAATAATGCTTCCTGGAATGAGAGGAGACTTAAGATGAATTTAAGGCAAAAAAGAAAGAACCTAAGACTTAGAATCTATAAGACTGGTCCCTTCCTAGTATTGCAGGTTCTGTCTGTCTGTCTGTCTGTCTGTCTGTCTCTCTCTCTCTCTCTCTCTCTCTCTCTCTCTCTCTCTCTCTCTCTCTCTCTCTCTCTCTCAGGCTCAATCTCTGGCTCAATTTACTCAAGGCAAAACTCCACCACATTCCCATTCACCTCCCACAATAACTGAGTGAATGTGACCCCAATCAAGTCTCTCTCAGGCAGGATTCATAGGCCTCCACCAGTATCATCAATCGCAGGGACTTTGCTTGGCTTCCCTCGTCAGATCAGGACTTGAATAGCAGCCACCCTCGGAAAAACATCTCTGCTTTGGTTTGCATCATCAAGAGTCCAGTAGAAGCAGCGATAAGATGATGATGATTACTACTACTACTACTACGACTACTACTATTATTATTACACTTATCATAGCCTAAATCGGTCATCTCTTCAGCCAAATAGCTGAGGTTCTGCAAGAGACCAACATTAGAATGTGGTGATGATTGCTAAGATGTGCTGTGGAGCTGTAGTCCCGTAGTATTATCATATTCTTCCACTAAGCAACGTGAAATAAACCACAAAAAAGGTAAAATCTTGGCCAAGTTAAGGTAAAAGCACTATAATTCAATGTCCCCTATAGCACGGATTTACGTCGCCTTGTTATTCTGGCATCAGGCATAACTGTTGCTAAAGAATGTATCACCTTCCTGAACTAATTCTACAGGAACTCTGAACATGGAGTAGAAATGGCCAAGAAAGTGACCTCACATATGTCGTCTTCAGCAAATCCAGTATTGACCACAACAGTAGCCATTTTCAAGGGTGGAGTCCCATTTGTCCCTGTCGAGGCCTACCACCATCATAAGTGGGGAGGTACAAAGCTGTGATAATGGTGATGATAGACTGTAAATATGGTCATGAAATTTCACAAGATATGTCCCTAACGTGGTCTCCTTTATTTGACGAGCCTGATAAAAAGTGGATGAAGTCGGAATGGCCCCACTCCAGCTCTATAACATAACTCTAAGGTGACATTACCCAGTGGCTGTAATACGTCGCTGATCATCTCACAAGTCCCGAGGCCACACTACGTCAGCAATTTGAGCTTTGAGTGCTCTTTCTCTCAAGACTGGTCAAGTTCTCCACGGGCCTCTGCCTTCCACGCAAGAGCAATGTATCTTTGCCACGAGCGACTGTGAATTTGCTACCTAACCATAGCCTGAAGCACACAGCCGGATGATGAAGCCCACGATTACAAGACGCTCCTTCCTTCCTCACCTGGCTATGTGGTGATTGACTTGCGGGGAAGTGGTGTTATGTAATGTATATAATAGTACTTATTACATTTCCCGTTGTTTGCATTGTTAAAGAGTGTAATTCTAGTTATTTTATTATGCATGTGCGGGTTGCAAACGAATTCATTCCAGTTACCTCATGGGCCACTCTCTCTCTCTCTCTCTCTCTCTCTCTCTCTCTCTCTCTCTCTCTCTCTCTCTCTCTCTCTCTCTCTCTCTCCAGATAGATAGATAGATAGATAGAAATTGTGATATGGAAAGTAATACTTAACTCCTAAAACAGTGCCTTGTTTGGCTGCAGACGGCATCTGCATGATTACAACAATCGACCCCGTCATCATGAAGTCCTGAAAATAAATACAGAATATCATGATAATTATGAGTCGGCAAAAATGATCGAACTCCGAGTTATTGTTTATAATAGATAGTTCTGTGAAGTCTGATTAGCGGTATTTTGGGTTTAGTTCAGGTGAGCAGTACCTTCTGACGGAACTTGCAATGACAGCCGGAGTGCAATAGCTTTTCTACAGGGTTAACTGCGTTGTTTTGATTACATCTGATAACTTAGTGGATATTTTCTCGATAGTTTTGTTCTTGCTACTGGCCTGATTTATTGTACCTAAGCTGAATTATTTCTAAGTGTATACGTTCTCCGGATTGAACTTATTTATTTACTTTAATTCTGACCCTCGCTGTTTCGCTTACATTCATACTCACACGTACTGTACATATACACACTCGCTTTCCTTAACACTACGACCCTTCCCACCTCTCTCTCTCTCTCTCTCTCTCTCGTAACTCTTCCCGATCAGATCCATCTTCCTTCCATCTTTCCTTCCATTCTCGTTCTTTCTCTCCCTCCTCTTTCTCCTCTTCTCTGACCCCTGTCTCCTTACTCTTGCCCTTCGCTTCTTCTCATTCTCTTCTACACTCCAACATCTTCCCATCATCACATACCTCCAAGTTTCCCTTCAGGCTTTTCCTACCTTTTGTTCTTCCTTTTTCCCAAACTTTTTTTGTACTGTATTATTCCCGGACACTCAGATGATAACTCCCATTTGTTTTAGTTTTAATTTTAAGTCCTCCCTCTTCCTTCATTTCCTACTCTTTCCTTACATCTCCCTCATTTATCCTCTTGCCTTGTCTTCTTCCACAATTTCAACTCCCCTATTCTTCCCCTATCTTCCTTTTCTTCACCTCTCTCTTCCCCTTCCTCTTACCCTAACCATCATCTGCCCTTCTTCCTGTTCCTAGCTTCCATCTTTCCCTCTTCCACAGTCTTTGGTGTTCCCCAGTCCATACTTTTCAACTCCTGTCCCATCCTGACTCATGCTTATTTCCCCCTTCCTGGTTTTAAGTACCTTTCCTTCCCTCTCCCGTTTCTCCCTTCCCTCTCTTTTGCACCCATCCTTCCTCCTCCTTTTTCTCACTCTACTCTCCCCCATCCCTCCCTCTCTGTCTTTCTCTGTACCTTGTCTCAGCTACTTCTTCCTACCATCTTCCATTTCCTTGCGTATCCCTCTTTCCCCACCCCATTTCTTAATCTTCTCTACCCGTTCCTTTACTTTCTGTTCTTTCCCACCCTCCTTTTTCCCCCATCATTTTCTCCCTCTCTCCCCCTCCCTCTATTCTCTCTCATCCTCATTTCTCATCACTGATTTTCTCCCTTTCTCCCTCCTTGTATTTTCTTTCACCCTTTTTTTCTCCCCCTTCCTTTTCTTGTTCTCTCCCACTCCCTATCTTTTCCCTTCACCCTCTTTTCTCCCCATCCTTTTCTTCCTTTCTCCCCCTCCCTCTCTTTCCATTTCTTCCTCTCCTCCTTCCCCGCCTTCCTTTATTTCAACCACTGACTCACACCCCCTTCTTCCCTTCCCTTTTGTACCTTCACTTCCTCTTCCCTTTCCTCCCCAAGTTTCTCTCACCCCCCTCCGCTCTCTCCTCTTTCCTTTGGTACCCCCCTTCCCTTCCCTTTCGAACCCTTCCCCTTCCTCCTCAATCCTCTTTCCCCCTTTCTCCCCGTACCTTTCTCCCTCTTTCCCCCTACCTCTCCCTCTTTCCCCCTACCTCTCCCCCTCTCTGCCCTGCCTCTCCCCCTCTCCCCACTTCAGCCGGCTACATAACAGAGCGGCCGCATAACGGTTAAGAGAGAATGGTTAACCGGTTGAGGCAGAGAGAGCGGGTGTGACCTTAGCATTGGACCAGTGGGGGTGGGGAGAAAGGGGAGGCGGAAGGGGGAAGAGAGAGAGGGGGGAAAGTTGAATGGAAAGGGGAGGGGGAAGGGAAGGGGGGTCTTAGAGGTGGAAGGGGAAAGGGGGGGTCTAGAGGAGGAAGGGGGGAAAGGGAGGGGGAAGAGGGAAAGAACTGAATGGGAAGGGGAGGGGAAGAGGGGGGGAGAAATGAATGAGAAAGGGAGGGGACATGGAGGGGGGAGGTAAGAGGGGGAACGGGGGAGGGAAGGGTAGAGGAAGAGAAATAGAAGATGCAAGAAGAGACAGATAGAGCAAGTGGGGGAGATCTTCAGGAGAAACGGAAAATATTAAAGAAGTAATATTTAGATGAATGGCTGAACCGAAAAGGATGATGATGAAAAGAGAAGTTGGAAGAAGAGGAAATAGGGAAAGGAGGAAGTTGGAAGAAGTAGTAGGAAGAGAAGGTAGGAAAAGGAGGAAGTAGGAAAAGGAGAAAATTGGACGCAAAGGTAGGAGTTGGAAGAAATAGGAAGAGTACATATACAGAAGAGGAGGCAAGAAAAGGAGGAAGTAGGAAGAGGAGGTTGTAAGAACAGGATGAAAGGAGGAGATAAGAGTAGGAAAAAGAAACAGGAAGAAGAGGAAGTAGGATGAGGATGAGGAAGGAGGGAAGGGGAGAGGTGAGGTGAGTAAATTAGGAGCCAGGACAGGTGTTACAGGTAGTGGCAGGTAGATGAAACCAGAGTAAGGGGAAGGTGGGCAGAGAAACACGAGACGGCGATGAAGAAGAGATGACGAATAACCTTAGATGGGAAGGGAGATAAGAGGAACAGGGAAGAAAAGAGGAAGAGGAAGAGGAAAAACGAAGGTGGAGAGATGGACTGGGGGATGATGTGCAAATACTGATATGAGAAAGTAGGAAAAGAGGAAGAAAAAGGGAGACGGGAAGGAGGGAAAGATATGGAAATAGTGGAGTGAGGGATAGTGTCTAGCAAATATGAAAAAGCAAGGAAAATGCAGAAATAGAGAGACAGCAAGGGATGAAATAAAGGGAAGTAATAAACTGATGAATAACATTTAGATAATAAGAAACAAAGAAGGGAAAGAGACACTAAAGACAAGGTATGAGTGAGGGGAAGAGGCGTGGAAAGTGAGCACGTAAGAGGGGAGGGAGAGTGAGTGAGAGCGAGAACAGAAGAGGGGAGAGACGAGAGGGAGAGAGGTCACTGACTGAGAAGCTACGGAACTGGAAGAGGGGAAGGGTACCAGAGAAGAGAGGGAGAGGCGATTTTTTTTTCTCTCTCTCTCTCTCCAGTAGACACAGCGGAGACAAATTGATCACCATGTCTGCAGAAATTGTCCCTTCCACCCAACCTCCAGATTTCATGATTTCCAAATCCCTGAATAAAGTAATGGAAAGACTACGGGTATGGACAAGACAAACGGTAGACCTAGGAAGACTGTTGCAAGATCACTTACTATGGAAGACTGAGATCGCCTGACGTAACCCGCCTTAGCAGGAGACATCATTAGTAAAGTCAATAAAATCATCCGTAGTTTGAATACATAATGTACGAACGATGTCATCATACTGAAAGGGTTAACTGGCATTGTCTCCAACCCCTTCTTGGGGAGAGAGAGAGAGAGAGAGAGAGAGAGAGAGAGAGAGGAGAAACAACATAAAGGGAAAAATAACACAGGAGTCAATTGTACAGGCAAGCGGCTACAGTGTTTAGAAGAGCAGTGTTCATTTCAGTAGGGATAATTAAAGGTAACGTTTACCTATCTATCTATTTATCTATCTATCTCCAGACGCCTCAATCTCAGAGGGGATGGCCACAAACCTAACATCTACCATCAGACTGCCCTCTCTCCAACTCACATTCCCTCTCTCATATTCCTTTCCACTCACTGACAAGAAGGAACTGAGGAGCAGCAGCGAGAGAAGTTATAATAACACCAAAAGGCCTTTGATTCCACCCTGTCAAGAAGAGCTGTTTATAAATAGAGTAGATGTTTGAAGAGACGGGGGTTGGATAGAAAGGGAAGTCGGCGGTGAAGGGAAATCAGTAGTGTTGTGCGTAGGTGATGGCTGTAGACGCGATGGTGGTGGCTGGGAGTCACCACTGAGGAGGAAGTGGTGGTAGTTGTGGTGGTGGTAGTGGTGGTATATGTTGTAGAGAGTGAATGGTTTCTGGAAGTGTTGATAAAAGTGGTAATAGTGACAGTGGTTGTGGTGGTGGTAGGTGTGGCTTTGTTAGTGGTGGTGATAGTTGTATTGGTAATGGGACAGAAACTAGAAGGAAATTGTTTTAATGGTATCGGAGGTAATTGTGACAATGGCTGTTGTACTAATGGTGGGAAATGAATGTAGCTCTGATGACGGTGGTGATGGTGGTGATAGCGATAGTGATTGTAATGCTGATAGTGGTAGTGATTGATGGTAGCAGGGGTTGTGGTTATGGTTTACACTCCCATACACTGCCTCCCTCATACCTGTCTCCCTCACACCCTGCCTCCCTCACACCCTGCCCCACCTACACCCTGCCTCACTCACATCCTCACATCCTCTGCCTTCTCCACCCCGACCTATAACACTCTATATGCCACTCCATATTCTTCCCAACGTCAATCCCCCCCACATCATCCTCATTTCTCATTCACCTCCCTCCTCATCCCTCCCTTCCCCTCCCCTCCTTTTACTCCCTCTCCCCCCTTGCCTTATTCCCTCTCCCTTTCCCTCACTTCCTGTCTTCCCCTCTCCTAGCCTACCTCTCTTCCCTTCTCCTCCCCACCTTTTCCCTCACTCCCTTCTTCCCTTCCCTCACTTCCTTTCTTCATTTCATCTCACTCTAGCTTTCTTACCTTCCTCTCCCCTGCCCATACGTCTCTCCAGTTCCTCCTTCTCTCTCTTCCTCTTTTTTCCCTCCCCTTTCTCTCCCTTACTCCCTCTTTCCTACCCTCACCACACTCTTCCTTCTCTCACCCTTACCTTACTTCGACTTTTATTCTTTTCTTTTTTTCTCGTTTTCACTTTTGTCTTCAGATATTTATTTCTCCACTTCTTCTTTCATATCATCTTTCCATCATCTTCGTTCCTTCTTTATTCTCTGCTTCCTTCCTCCCTGCTTTTCATTCATCATCCCTTCCTTCCTTCTTCCTTCCTTTTTTCCTTTTCCCTCTTCCATATATCTGTTCGTTCACTTTATTCCTTCGGTCTTTCTTTTCTTTCCTTACCTTTTCTCTCTTTCATCCTTCCTTCTTTCCCCTGTTCCTTCCTCATTTCATTCACTCCTCACCGGCAGCTTTGTTGAATATTGTTGTTTTATATATACATCTAGGACTGACTGGTTTGTGTGTGTGTGTGTGTGTGTGTGTGTGTGTGTGTGTGTGTGTGTGTGTGTGTGGTGTGTGTGTTTGTTTGTTATCGCTTTAATTCTGAGATCATCTGAATGGAAACCCAGTGGACTGCAGGCTGATATTTCCTTTCTATTTTAGTCCACCATCTTCCTCTCGGGAAATAGGGAGGGAGCTGAGGGACATTTGGTTGGTTATATCCGTACCACCACATGAAGGCTTCCAAACTATATACGCAAATATTTTCACCTTCACGCTACTACACACTTTCACACTTACACACCTTGAAGCGCAGGGAGGTAGAAAGGGTGGGAGGGAAAAGTTAGAATAGGAAACAGAATGGAAGAGGTGAGGGGTTAAGGGATAGAGAAGGTGGTAGGAGAGAGAAAGAGAAGGAGGAGAGGGAAGGAGAGGATGAAAGAGGCAGGAAAGGGAAGGAGAGGGAGAGAGGGAGATGAGAGGTAAGAAGGGAGGGATGAAAGAGAGGAGTGAAGGGAGGGCTTTGCTGAAGGAGAGGAAAAGAAGGAAGCGTGAAGCTGCAGAGAGAAGGAGGAAAGACGGTGGTAGAAGAGAGATGAAGGGAAATGGGAAATAATGGAGTGAAAAGTGAAGGAATGAAGAGTGAAGTACGAGTAGGAGGGAGGGAAGAAACAGGTAGAAAGGGGGATGGAGGGAAGAGTAAGGAGTGAGGTAGGAGAAGGAGGGAAGGAAGGAAGGGTGAAATAAGAGAATGAGGGAGAGACGGAAGAGTAAGGTAGAGATGGAAGAAGAGAGGGAGGGAAGGAAGAGTGAGGAAGGAGGAGGTGGGAGGGGTGATAGAGACAGGAGAGGGATGGTGGCATCTCCCGGTCACTGGCCTCATTTGCTAAGTGTCAGAAGGAGTGAATCTTGAGACGCTCTCGAGTCATGTTTGGGTCAGCAGCCACACAACGATAGTAACTGCAGTAAAAATAGTAATAATAATAATAACAGTAATAACAATAATAATAATAACCCCGTGGCCACTACACAAGGTGGCTTTAAGGGACAGGGATGGTGGGGAAGGCAGATAATACCCTCTCCTCCTCTGTAAAGTCAAAACGACGCACCAATCCCCCAGCCAAGCACTTGTAAGCTGTCTAGTAAGTCTTACAGGAGGTACTTGATGAGAGGTGTTGTGTCCCCAGTGAGTTTAGAAAGTCATGCACTGGATCTCCATATGAACGTGGGAAATCGGGCTAGGGTGATAATGATGACGATGATGGTGTAATATTCTAAGTTATAATGTCATTCTTACACCCTGCTTACACTTGGCTCTACCCCCCAATCTACAAGTTCCCCTCCTTTCTTCTCTCCACCTTTCCTTTCCTTCCTTTCCTTCTCATTTCCAGCCCCTATCCCTCTGCTCCTTCATGTACATCTTCAAACCTTTATACCTTCCCTACACTACTTGTATGCTCTGTCTTTACTCTCCCTCCTCCTCATCCTCTAATTCCTCCCTTCTCTTCACCAAAATCCTCCTTTTCCCCCTGCTACATTCGCCTCTTCATTACCCTACACTCCCCTACACTATGCCCTATATCTCCTTCTCTCTTCTCCCTTCCCTTCTCTTCTCTTCTTCTTCCCCCTCCTCCTCCTCCCTCCTTTATTCATTCACCTCTTCACCCCCTCACCCCCCTCCCTCTCCAAGTTGCGGCTATACTTGGTTCTTGCGGTCCTGTTAACGGTGGAGGGTTGTGGGAGTGAGGGAATGTGGGAGAGAGAGAGGGAGGAGAGGGAGAAGAGGAGGGAGAGGGGGTTTTTTAAAAGGAAGGGAGGAGAGAGGGGTGAGGGGTTTAAGAGGGATGGAAGGAGTAGAGGGATGGAGAATAATAGGAGGGATGAGAATGAGAATTTAGGAAAGGCCGAGGGAGGGAGTAGAAAGGAGTACATAGGAAAGCAAACATCAACAGACCTACTAGTCCTTCCGAGGATGTTTGTTATAGGCTACGGTATAACTAACATAACTATTCTATGAGCAGAGAGGTAGGAAAGTAGGAAGGCGTAGGGAGTGAAAGAGGGGAAGAGAGGGAGGAGGAAGTGAGAAGGAGGAGGGAAAGAAGAGCTTTTGATTAGGATGGTAGGGAAAGAGAAAACATGTGAGATGGGAGAAAAAGAGATGAGTGGGAATGAAGGTAAACGGGAAATAGGAGAGAGGGATAATGAAGGAGCGTAAATGAAGGACAGAAGGAAAATGTAGGATGGGGAAGGAATATTATACGAGGGGAAAACACAGAGTAAAAGGATGTAAGAATGAGCAGGTGTAAAGTATTAAGACCAGCTAGAGAGGGTGTGGGAAAGTGAGCAAGCACAGCAAGAGTGGACTTAAGATGGCAAGAGATAGAGTGCTTGTAAGTGTGTGTGCATAACAGGGGAGAAGTGCAGAGAATGCAAAGAGGGAAGAGGGCAAAATGGTCTAAAAGAAGAGATGTGTAGAAGACTGAGAGGAAAAGAAAGTGGAGTGAGTGCGGTAAGAAGCAGATGGAGACAATTAAAAGAGGTGGAAAGAGGGATGAGAGAGAGGAAATGAGGGAGAGAACTACTGGTATATAAGAGAGGAGAACTGGAGGGTAAGAGTGCTGAAAAAGAGGTGTAAATACGGGTACATTAGATGTATTCCATTTCTTTCGTTATTTTTTTTTTTAATGTGATAGTGGAATAAGAGAGAGAGAGAGAGAGAGTAGGAGACGGGAAGGGGGGAGAAGTGAGAAACCGGAAAAGGTGAGGGAGGGGGAGGGAGAGAGCTGAGGTTGCAGGAAAAGGTGTGGGGAGGGGGAGCGGGGGGGTGCGTGTGTGCGTGTGTGTGTGTTGGGGGCGGGCGGTGGGGGGGGGGTGCTGGTCGCTTGGGTGGAGGAGCGGAGTGGAGGCAATGTGTGTGTGTGTGTGTGTGTGTGTGTGTGTGTGTGTGTGTGTGTGTGTGTGTGTGTGAGGTAACTGAAGGTTGTTGTCCTCGTTACCTACAATGAAAGTGACGCCCACCAAGTACAGAGAGGGAAACTGGTCCGTGTTTGCCTGGCCGCTCCCGTGCTCAGAGTCAGGGCTAGTTCGTGCTCAGTGTCAGGGTCTATACGAGCTCAGTTTCAGGGTACCTACGTGCTCAATGTTAGGATCTGTACATGCTCACTGTCCTGGTTTGTACGTGTTCATTATCAGAGTAAGCAATGTCAGGGCTGATTCGTGCTCAGTGTCGTGGCTGCATGGTGCTCACTTTCATGGTATCTCGGTGCTCAGTGTGTGTGTGTGGAGGGGGGGGGTGTTCTCGTGGGCTTAGTAGGCTCGCTGGCACTACCTCCTTACTCTTATATTTCTGTGTATGGCACGTTTTAGTCATGTCCCTGTGTGTGTGTGTGTGTGTGTGTGTGTGTGTGTGTGTGTGTGAGGGGGGGGCGGAGGAGGAAGAGGAGGGAGAGAGAGGTAAATGGGGGAGCAAGAGGAGGGAGAGAGACGCAAGGGGAGGAGGGGAGGAGACGGAGATGGGGGGAGAGAGAGAGAGAGAGAGAGAGAGAGAGAGAGAGCAGGGGAGTGGGGGCAGGCCACAGTCTTCAGCATCATGATCTTTAGGTGTCATGGTGTTCAATGGCATGGTGTTCACTGTCATGGTGCTCAGGCCTAGGTGCTCACAAGACTCAGCAATTTCTTCAGTCCTACTCACCTGAACACTGGCCTTATTCTCTTTCTGTGCAATTCGGCTCTTCTAGACAGAGTGGAGTCAGAAGCTTTACAACTCAGCAACTCCCTTACTCTCCTCGCTGATTTCTCTTTAGTCTCTTTCTCTACACCACAATGTCTCATCACTTTCTACTATCGCTGCAGCACAAGACACTGACACTGACTTACTTTGTGTGTGTGTGTGTGTGTGTGTGTGTGTCCGACTCTGGACATAGACTTCACCCGTTCCCTGAGCTCCAGCTGCCCTCTTACGTGTTATGCACCTTCACATGCCACCACTTCTACGCCAACACCCACCGTCCATACTGAATACATGCCGGGCCTATCTCATACAGGAATAGTGTGTGTCTGTCCCATTACGGTGGGCACGCAGCTTCAGTCTGTCCACGCATACTTAATATATTAATGTTAAACTCCCTAGTAAGCAATATTCTCAGCCTCTCAGAATCACATCTTGAGCAGTCTTACTCCATCTTAAGCTCTCCCTTCGAAATCCAGTCTTTGAGAAGCAGTGTGTCCAAAATCTTGAATTGAAATATATATTGATTTTGACTCGTGTTCAAAAGTCTTCGGAAGGGAAAACGTTTGCAGGCCTTCAGTCTTTGGTTCCTCCTTTTTTTTTTGGCATTAAGAAAATTTTGTCATGCACTCTCGGTGCTCGATGTCATCAGTTTCACTGTGTTCCGTGTCATGTTTCTTTTGTACTCAGTGTTATGGTGTTCAGTGTCATGTTTCTTTTGTACTCAGTGTTATGGTGCTCAGTGTCATGTTTCTTTTGTATTCAGTGTTATGGTGCTCAGTGTCATGTTTCTTTTGTACTCAGTGTTATGGTGTTCAGTGTCAGGCGGTCGTGTTATCTTGATCTTAGAAACCTTGACAACACCTCATCCTCGGGGATTTATTTTTGTATACTACATCACCTTCATTCATCATTCTTATTTATCTGCTTTGTTCATGTAATGATATGTTTATCCATTTATATATATATTTTTTTATGTGCTTTATTTATTTACCTACTCACTCTCCTATCTTATATTCCTGTTTTATTCATGTACCTATATACCTTTTTCTAAATTAAATTCTGGGTATTGGGGAGTGGCAGGGGAGGGTCAACAGAGGTCATGGTAGGTGAACTCCCATCGCACTGGCCCTCCTTCTCTGGGGGTGAGGGTGCTGGACCGGTTGCCAGGGCGGTCCGGTCCAGAGGCAGGCGTAAAGGTTAGGAGGGCTGTTTGGTCCAGTGGTAGAGGCGTAAAGGGTATGAAGGTTGTTTGGTTCAGCGATAGAGGCGTAAGGGTTAGGAGCAATGTTTGGTCCATCTGGTCCATCTGGTCGCGAGGTACAGTTAAGAGAGAACGAGAATTGATTGTAAAGTCCGTCCACCCGGTTACGTAGTCCAGTTACGAGAGAGAGAGAGAGAGAGAGAGAGAGAGAGAGAATCATGAAGTCAAGAAGTCTGATTATGCCGACATCCCGAAGCCTCCTCCTCCTCCTCCTCGTCCTCTCACATGCCTGATCACGCCGATGTCACTGCAACAACAACCGCATATGAAGCAGCTCCCACCCACCCACCATGCGTGTCGAAGCCGCTACACCAGATTTTATATTTTACGGGGCATGACTTCCGATTCACAATGAGGTGTTTTTCAGTCGTCTCTCGTAACTGTTTCCCGAGAAAGAGTCACACCTGAGTTGAAGTGTTACGTGACGTGGTGACTCGTCGGTGTCTCACAGTCTCCTGCATAATTACGGTATCTCTCGAGTCGGCGGTGAAGTGTGAGAGAGAAGAATTATTCAGGGAGACATTTGGAGGCTGGAATGAGAGAGGAATTATTTACAGAAATTTGTGGAGGCTTGAATGAGAGAGGAATTATTTACAGAGACTTTTGGAGGCTTGAATGAGGTGGAAATTATTTGGAACGACTTTTAAAACCTGGAATGAGAGATGAATTATTTGGAGATAATTTCGAAGCTTGACTGGTGAGTGAATGGAAGTGAGAGAGCATGAATGGATTTGCTTACCGATGTCTCACACTCTCATATCTCGAGTAGGCAGTGAAGTGTGTGTGAGAGGAATTATTTAAAGAAATTTTCCGAAGGCTTGAATGGTGAGTAAATAGATATTAGATGATATGGACTGCATAAACTTGTAGATGTGTCGCTTTCCTGTTGATCGGCAGTGAAGTGTGGGAGAGTGAAACTATTTAGAAGGATTATTAAGAGATAAGTTCGACAGCTTGAATGGCGAGTGAATGAAAGACAGAGGACATGAATGGAGAGGCATCGATATAACACATTCATGCATAATTGCGATATTTCTCGAGTCGACAACGGAGTGTGTGAAACAGAAGTTGTTAAGAGGTGTTCGAAGGCTTGATTGGCGAGGTGAACGAATTTACGGTACAGTTGAATTTTTTCCTTTTCATTCCCCCAGAATGATCACACTTAATGAGATCTTGCCAAATTAATCAGTAAAAATATCGTTGACCGTAACTGTGCATTTCGCCTGGGAATCTGTTGAAAGCTCCTACTTCGATATTTCTGTTTTCCTGTATCCAAGTCGGGAGTGAAATTTGTGAGAGGAATCAACATCTAGAGAGACTGGAAAACTTGAATAGCGAAACAGAAACTATAATTCATTTAGCTGGGCACTCTGACAAGAATACTAATTTCTGTATCATTCGTTTCGTATTTCTAAGTCGGAAGTAAAATGTGACAGAGGAATTGCTCAGAGAGATTGGGAGGCTTCATTATATTCCTTTTACCTAAACATATCCTAACTTTTGTCTTTTTGCAGCTTATTCCATAGAGGTTACTGAATGAAAAAGACAATTTTATGGTTCTACATCATTTTTCTTAGCAAATCTTCCTGACTAGTATTTTTTATTTGAGTTAATCTCTCTCTCTACAACTCACCATTCAAGATGGTGAGAAGACACTTTTAGGCCAGGTTAGAGTAAATAAGTAGGGTGAGGTGAATGAAGGTGTGATCCATTTAGTTTGGCAGTACATTGGTAGTTCTAATAGCATCGGGATTATGAAAGAAATAACTTGGGGACATTTTGTAGGTCATGAATGGTGAAATGAATGGGGATTTATTTTATTTATTCATTTATTTATTTATTCTTCTGTTTACTTATTTATTTATCTAATTTATTTACCGGCATCTATTTATTTTTTTGAGTGACTGGAGACGATCCATTTTGCTGGGCACTCTGATAATAGTTCTTGTTTCTATATCCGTTTTCCCTTTTTAATATCTAACTGAAGCGAGGTGTGTTAGAAGAATTATTAGCAGAGATGTGTGAGGTTTTGAAGGGTGAGCAAATAGAGGTAAGGTAATGGTGTTCTAATCTGGGTTTTCCTTTTCTTGTTTATTAAATCCTACCCACCTCATACAAGAACATGACAAATGATGATGATGATGGTAATGAAGATCATGAGGAGGATGGAACAAACGGTGCAGCTGATTAGAGAGGCAGAGAGAGGGAGCATGTTCTTGTCTAGTATGTTTTTCGGTTCAGTGACTCGTGGGTGTTGGTGGTGGGTGGGTGAGTTATGGTGGTCGGGTCGCCTTATGTAACTCTGGTGGGATTTACTGCCCTCCACTCCTCCCTTAATATACCTCTACTCTCTTACCTTCTTAACCTGCACCTCAGTTTTTGGTTATCCACTTCTTCCACCTCATCATTTTTTGCGTATACCTTCTTCTGCATGATTAGTTCTTTATCTTACTTATTGACTTCTTTCTTTATATCAACAGTGTCTTCTGGAATCTAAATATTTATCATTACTGTCATATTAATTACCAAGTTTCGTAGTAGTAGTAGTAGTAATTGTATCATCATCATAATTATCATCACCATCATCATTGTCGCCGTCGTCGTCATTGCCACGGTCATTATCGTTAGCTATCCAATTCCCCACTGTATTAATTGGATGGATAGGATAATACTGATACTAACTCAACCCTTACGTGTACGACAGCTATGCCTCTTGGGTATAAATTCAGGTAATAATAATGATGATTTATATTTGCATTTAATCATGCATGCGGGAGTCAAATAAATTCCAACACACGCAACCACCTTCACAAATTCCCAACTTCAACCTGCCCCGCTTCATCACCTTCCTGTCCAGGCTCTGACATGTTCACCATCCTCCTCTACTCTCATATTCATACTCTCATACTTTATTCTCACACCAACATACTTTACCCTCTCACACACGCGTTCTCTCACATTCATATTCTTTCGCACTCTTACTCTCTCACTCCCATTTTTACTTGTTTAGACTCATGCTCTGTCTCAGTCTATCACACTCTGGCTTAGTCCTTCACCTAGAACAGATTCCTTTCCCATCCCCACGTCTCATCACCCTAACAACACCCTCTCACCTCGTGCACCTCTACACATCCCACCACCTCACCCATTCAACCTCATCCCTATTACATATTAACATACCTCCCTCGGCACACCTGCACCCCCCCTCACCACACGCACACCTCCCTTGCCATACCTAAATCTACCTCAACACACCTCCATCACCACACCCAAACCTTCCTCACCATAATTACACTTCCCTCACCATATCCACCTCCCCCCCAACCCAAACCTCCCTCACCATACCCATGCTCCCCTTACCACACCCACACACCACTGTTCCCACACCCACACCGACCTCAACACACACCGCCCTCACCAAACCTACACCCTCATCACACCCACACCCTCATCACACCCACACCACCCATATCCCCCTCACCACACCCACACACACACACACCCATAACCGGTTGCCCCACCCAAACATTCTCAACACGCACTTGCACTCCAATCCATAAAACTAAACGCTGTGCTAATTCTCTCTTTCTTTCTGTCTTTCCTTCCTTGTCTTCCTCTGGCCACACCCATACCAACGACGCCATCTCCCCACACCCCATTCCTTCACACCGCACCCTTCTTCCCCACCCTCTCACCCCTCACTCCACTCCCTCTTCTTCACACCCATCACACCACACTCATTCCCCCCCCCTCCCTCACACTATATACTTCACACCACAATTTTCACACCATCCTCTGTTCTTCACCCTTCATCACACCACTCCTTTTGTCTTCACACCTCTCACACCATCCAACCCTCCCCATCATCACACTCCACAACCATTCCACCACCCTCACACCACACCTCTCACACCACTCTCCTTTCTTCTCTTTCACCACACCCTCTTACTCACCACACCCACTCCACTTTCACACACTTACCTCTCCTTTTTCTCCGTTCCCAAACCCCTCTCCATAGCATTCCCACACCACTACCACCGTTACCTCAGCACATCAGCATCACTATCTCCTCGCTCTTATACGCGTCCCGGCATCCACCCTGCTCTCTCTCTCTCTCTCTCTCTCTCTCTCTCTCTCTCTCTCTCTCTCTCTCTCTCTCTCTCAGCCTACACCTCCCCACGCCCAACAATTTTGTTTTTTTACCATCTTCTCACACCTCTCAGCACCCCATTCATCTTATCATTTTTCCACATCTCTCCCCACACTTTCTCCTTCTCTCTATCGCTACACTCACCCCACCCCTTTTCTCTCCCAACCCCACCCTTCAACATCATCTTCACTACCATCAGCACCGTTACCTCAGCACCTCAGCACATCACTATCTCCTCGTTCTTATACGCGTCGCAGCAGCATCCAGCAGCACCGCCCCGCTCTCTCTGACTCACCCGCCTCACTCTTGACCTTTACACACCCACGATGACCTTTTACCGGCAATTATCATGACCATTTACGACAAGCTTGACCCCAGCACCGCGTAACAATAACCTTAACCCGACTCATCATAACCTTGCGTGATACCTTTGGCCTTAAGACTCTCAGCACTTCTTCAGCCTAAATCTTCGAGGTGTATTGTGAGTAGTGATCCCCTCGTATTACATAGGTTTAGACACTGCAGTTCAAGGGATGGTTTTTTGGATCCTGTAATGCCACTAAGATAATATGAGAGAGAGAGTGAGAGAGAGAGAGAACTAGAGAACGAGAACACAGTGAACGGAGAAACCAAATGCAGAACCACAATACCCAGGGCCCCAGTGTGAAATCTAAGGCCATGATATATTAGCAGAGATAAGAGTCAGGGTACACTTGCACTCACTCTAATATACAATGGCGATTTGTCCAGGAACTAATTTATGGCTCCTTGTGCTACGGGTGAGCTGTTCTCTCTCTCTCTCTCTCTCTCTCTCTCTCTCTCTCTCTCTCTCTCTCTCTCTCTCTCTCTCTCTCTCTCTCTCTCTCTCTCTCTCTCTCTCTCTCTCTCTCTCTTAATGACCATTTGTCCATCTGAGCCATGAAAGTTGGCTTTAAGTAACCATGATAGGTGTCTTCAGGTAACCAGTCGATCAATGAAAACTGACTCAAGGTAACCTGCCGAACTAAACCTGGTGTCTTAGGTAACACTCAGGCCAGAGAGACGACTGTCTTGACGTAACCGGACCAGACCATCATTAGTGTGTCCAGGTAATCAGTCGAACCATGAAAATTGTCTTCAGGCAGCGCAGGAATTATTATTGCCGTCACGCAGCCAAATCAGACCCCGCTTGTTGTCTTGAAGTACTCTAGTTCGGCCCAAGCTGTTGTCTTCAAATTACCAAGCGCAGCCAGTTCTGTTGTCTTCACGTAAACAAGCCAGATCAAAATTGTGTTCTTCAAGTGACCAACATTCACTAATACTATTGTCTCTAGGAAAATGCAATCAGGACAGAGCATCCCCACAATAATTATAACTGATCACGTGCGTAAAAATTATCCCTTTCAAGAAATCACTACTAATCAAAATCCACAAGCAGGTGTTCCTCACAATTCTTTGCCATTCATTTTCTTTAGTAAGCAATTTTAATTATACGTGTGTGTGTGTGTGTGTGTGTGTGTGTGTGTGTGTGTGTGTGTGTGTGTGTGTGTGTGTGTGTGTGTGTGTGTGTTCGCTTTAAGGTGTTAGGAGGAGCACCTTAAGATGGAACTAATAGAGAGTGAGAGGTTGGCTAAGAGAGTACGTGTGAGTGAGGTGGAAGGAGAGACGGGGAGAGGGAAACAGAGGGTGAGGTGGAAGGAAAGAGTGGAGTGGTATAAGAATGTGTGTGTGTGTGTGTGTGTGTGTGTGTGTGTGTGTGTGTGTGTGTGTGTGTGTGTGTGTTTGTCTGTGTGTGTGTGTGTGTGTGTGTGTGTGTGTGTGTGTGTGTGTGTGTGTGTGTGTCTGTCTGTCTGTCTGTCTGTCTGTCTGTCTGTCTGTCTGTGTGTGTGTGTGTGTGTAGGAGAAATATTTATTATATTACCATTTATATTCATTACCTGTTTTATGCATCAACGTTATTATTATTATTTTCATTATTATTACTATTATTATTGTTGTTATTATCGTTGTTGTTGTTGTTGTTACCATCATTATCCTTATTGTTATTTTTATCATTACATTTTTCATCATTTCAGAGAGAAAAAGAAAATTATTGCTGACCCGACGTTTATCTCTATACCTATTACCAACATCGCCAACATCCCTTACTCATCATCAGCATCACCAGCATCATCGCCATCATTACATCTCCTTAACACTCAGTCGGCGATCTTGGGAACAATGATGAGGGGCGTGAGTATAATATGCAGAGGAGGTGGGAGTAGGGGGGAAAAGCGTCTGGGAAGGGGATGGGGGAGGAGGAAGGGGTATGGGGAGGGGGCAGGGTGATGGAAGATGAAGGGTAGGGGAGGGGGAAGGGGTGGGGGAGGAGTGATTACGCAGATAAGTAGAGGTAAGACAATGACCGCAGTGGAGGGGGGAGGAGGGGAAGGAGAAGCAAGAAAGGTGAGGGGTTGAGTGCTGGAGTGTTTCAAAGGACTGGAGGGGAGGGAAGAAGTCAACGCAGAGAGAGAGAGAAAGGAAGAGAGAAAAGGGGAAAGGGAAAGAAGTAAGATAGGTGAGGGGTTCAGAGAGTGACAAGGAAGTGAACGAGGGAGAAAAGGAATGGAGGGATCACCGCAGAAAAAGAGGAGATGAGGAAAGGAAGAAGCAAGAGAGGGAAGGAATGAGACAGGTGAAGGTGGAGGGGGGAGAGGATAAGAAGATATTGACAGGGAGGGATAATGAGTGTAGAAGGGATGGGGAAGTGGGTGCAGAGAGGGAGAGAGAGAGTAATATGGATATAAAGAGAAGGTAGTATTGGTGCAGAAAGGAGAAAGAGTGAGATAAGGTGAGGAGAAAAATTTAGGTACAGGAGGAGGAAGGAAGGAAGGAGGGTTGTTGAAGAAGAGACAGAGTGGAGGTGCAGAGAAGAAGCGAATAAACAAGAACTATGGTTAGATGACTAGGGAGGGAGGAACTGGTTAAAATGGTTAGAAAGGGAGAGGAAATATAAACAGAGAGAGAGAGAGAGAGCGATGAAAACCAGGTAAAGAGAGGACACGAAGAAGAACGGACGTACAAGGGAGGAAAAGGGGGAGAAGAAACTTGAGTAGGTCCATAATGAGAGAAAAGTAGTTGGTTATTAGGAGGAGAGGAGATGCTTAGAGGCTATTTCGGAAGAGAGATGGATGGGGAACAGTTATAAGGAGGGGTTTAAGAATGGAGTGGAGTAAGAATGGATGTAGGGGGTTGGAGGGGGGTGCGGGAGAGGGGAGAAGAAACTGAAGAAGGCAGATGGCGACAAAAGAGTAGAAAAAAAAAAATAGAAAAATGAATCGAGATGCAAGTAGCTTAAGAGGACGGAACGATGGACAAAAAAATAAATAAAGGCAAAGTTAAGAAATGAGCTAGGAAGAATGGGGGTATGGTGAATGAAACTAAAAGACTGTTTATAATGAGAAGAGGAATGGTAAAAAATAAAGAGAAAAGTAAACGGCAAGCATGGAAACGATGTCAGAAAGAGGGGTGGATGGGAGAGAATAATAAAGACGGAGTTAAGAGAGGAAGTGGGGAAGAATGGACGTAAAGGGAATGGAAATAGATAGAAGACAAGGACCTCAAGAATATAGTCCATGGAGAAGGGGAACTGATCAGAAAAATGAAAGATGATGTAAAGCAGCGTTTCAAAAAGACAGACTGATGGAGAAGAGTAATAAAGACGCAGGTCGGATAGGAAAAGAGGAAGAACAAAGGAAGATGGGAGGGGAGGGAAGGGGGTGGGAGGAAAGAAACTGAGAGTACAGATGAAGGAGAGGTGGAACTGATTAGGAAACGGAGAGGTGGTGTTAAGCACTTTAAACTATGGAAAACAAAAATAATAAAGACGTAGTTAAGAGATGAAACGAAGAAGAACGGAAGTATAATGAAGGTGAGGGGGAGAGGAGAGGGGAGAAAAAGAAGAGGAGAAGGGAAGGAGGAGGACAGAGAAGGGGGAAAGCAAAGGGAACAAAGCTGGGGAGAGGGGAAGGGGGAGGGTAGAGTAGGGGAGTGGAGTGGTGGGGAAAGGAAGGGGAACAAAGAAGAGAGGACTGGGGGAGGGGGTAAGCAAGAGACACCAAACAAGGAAGGGGAGGAGGAAGAAGGATCATTACCAGTACAGGAAGCAGGGGGCGAGAGGAGGGCCTGCAGTGTGTTCATCTCCTCCCTACACAAGGTTGACGTATTGCAGTGCACCGGAGCTCTCAACCCATTAATTGCTTTGTTGTTCTTTGGATAGATAAATAGAGAGATAGATATAGACATAGATATTGGAGTAATGCAGTGCACTCTAACTCAACCCATTCAATCCGATGACATCCCTTAAGTGCCCGCCAACTCAGTCCATTCAGACCGATGATGTCCTTTATACTCCTACTGTATTCATGAAGCATTGCAGCATATCTGAGCTCTAAACCCATTAGATCTGATGATATTTTTTTACATTTTTATTTTCGACGTATAGCAGTGCACTTTGACTCTTAATCGCCTCCCGAAGGCTCACTTTTTTCACTTGATTCTTGTTACTTAGGGACGAATTAATGAAACCTCTGGGTGTCCTTTCACAACAGACGAGTCTAATGGTGACTGTGTCTAACCCCGTCATTGTGAGATGTTTCACTGAAGTTAAGTTGTCTAAAGGGAGCAAAATAAAACAAAAACGGCCTCCTGGGGTACATGAGGCGATTATCAGTATCTCTCTTTACGTTTTGCTCTGCGCCCCCTTACCTCATTTATTTATTTATTTTTTTTTTATGCGAGGAAGAAGGAACCACAGGCCATGAGCCCGCAGTAACAGTTCCCTCCAAGAGAAAAACAAAATACAATAGAGAGCCAAATTAAACTTATCGACTTGAAAACAGTATGTATAAGATAATAATATTTGATGAGGAAGTAGAAACACATGGATCAAGGAAATAGTAGAATCGTCTTTTACTCCACCGATTATCATCTTACCTGAGATGTGTACCTGACTGCGCCATGCTCATTTAGGAAGAACCGTAAGCATGACAGAAACGCATAACTCTTTTTCACAGCGCAAGACTAGCCTATTAGCGCAACAGCATGCAATTCCACCCCCACAGCGCAGAAGCAAAAACACCACGCATAAAAAAACCTTCAGTATATCTTAGCACTATCATTCACACACACACACACACACACACACACACACACACACACACACACACACACACACACACACACACACACACACACACACACACACACACACACACACACACACACACACACACACACACACACACACACACACACACACACACACACACACACACACACACACACACACACACACACACACACACACACACACACACCTGAACATTCCTGCTTTGCTGTCCTTAGCTCTGACTTACGGAATAGATGCTTTAGTCAAATTTTCTTCTACAAACAAATAGCATCGAAAAAACAATAAATCTGTATCTCCTAGCTTTCCTTTGTACTTCTTTGACTTCCCCGAAAAAAAATATATATATATTTAAGGATCTGAGGTTGTTAGCTTCTCTTTGTACTCCCCTGACCTCTCCGAAAAAAATAATGATAGCTCCGTTGTTGTTAGCTTTCCTTTGTACTCCTTTGGCTTCACTCTAATGCCATCCCTTACACCATACACGGCCCACTCTGCCCTCACTCTAATCCCTCCCCTTACACCACAACACGCTCACCTCATGCATCTCCTTCACACAACACTGACACTACTTTAACACAACATCTACAAATCATCTGCGGGAACGTCTGGTTAAGAACTGGATATGCAGAGTTAACCAGAGTAGTACCGCTACCATTTACACACACCGAAGACTTGATAAATTAGAACTATGACGAAGTTTCTCTGCTTCTCCTAGCGTATCTTGTATTTTGGGGCAACTAAAATTAAGGCTGATATCACAGTGCTTTACTTTCCCAATTGATAACGGATAATGACGTATGGTATAAATATTGCACACCTTCTCATCCTACATTTCATAATTTAAAGACAGCAATAACACATATATTTCTTTATCGTTTATTATTTTTTTCATTTCACGGTCCATCAGCTTCTAGACAGCATGATCGAGGAAACAACAACAGCAGCAACAATGACCCCCACTTCAAATGAGAGGCACAACCATGGCCCTGACCCTCACTTCAACACCCATGCTTAAGCTAACAGTCTCGACCCAACTTTGCATAAACACATTCAGTTCCCCTGTGTTAGTGACTTTTCCCTTGCCCTGACGAAGTTCCAGAAAACACACACACACACACACACACACACACACACACACACACACACACACACACACACACACACACACACACACACACACACACACACACACACACACACACACACACACACACACACACACACACACACACACACACACACACACACACACACACACACACACACACACACACACACACACACACACACACACACACACACACACACACACACACACACACACACACACACACACACACACACACACACACACACACACACACACACACACACACACACACACACACACACACACACACACACACACACACACACACACACACACACACACACACACACACACACACACACACACACACACACACACACACACACACACACACACACACACACACACACACACACACACACACACACACACACACACACACACACACACACACACACACACACACACACACACACACACACACACACACACACAGGAAATAGAAGACACTGTTAATCACCCTACATCTGTTTTCCATTTCAAGAGAGGGATAGAATTGAAGCAGTAGGACTGGTAAATAAGTAGATAGACCGACAGCAGAGGAAGAATTAGGCAGCAGGTAATTAAGAATAGATAGGCAGGCAGGTCAGCAGTAAAGAATAACTGAAAAAGAAAGAAATATTGAGAAGAAAATAAGGCAGTGGGGATATAAATTTAGGAGTATGTAAAATAGTAAGTAATGTAGAGGTAAGTAGTAAAGTAATTAGGGAGAAATAGGAAGTGTGCAAATTAGTATAGCTAGGTAGATATAAACAGGTTACTCAAGATAATTAGGCAGCAGGTCAATAAAAGGAGGGTAGGTAACTAATAACACGTATATAGAGAGGGAATCAGGTAATCATTAAGCGTTAGAACAAAAACAAAGAGGAAAACTGCTAAAGGAAGGTTGGCCCATGTCAGGCAGGTAGATGTATGTGGGTAGGTAGAAAGAGACGAGTAAGCCGCTAAGGAAAGGGAGAAAGAGACATTTAGTGGATGAAAACAAACAAAGGTGAAATGACAGGTAAATTTAAAGGTAATGAGCGAGAGATAGAGACATAGTAGTAGTAAGCAGAAATATTCCTCGTCTCCTCCTGTGCCTGAAATTAGCAAGCGGTTGGTAGTGTTGCTCTCAGACACTCCGAGAAATATTGTCTTCAGAAATAATTGCCTGTCTCGTAAACCTGAACGATTTTCTTCAAGTTTTCGCAAGTGGAATGTGCATGGTTGTTGTTGAATTTGAAGGCCCTGCTGTTGTGGCTATTGTTGTTACTGTTATTATTATTATTATTATTATTAGTCGTAGTAGTAGTAGTTGTTGTTGTTGTAGTTGTTGTAGTAGTAGTATCGTTGTTGTTATTTTCTGTCTCACATTTCGCAGTTAATTATTTGCATTGTTTGACCTACGAAGTGGAACGGAGAATTTTGAAAATTTATATGAAGAATGAATAGATCCATGGTCCATATCCCTGGACATGCTACTGATAGACTCCTACATTTGCACTCTACTGTTGCTCTTTCTGGATCTCTCCCACATCAGGTAGGAGTTCGAAGTGATACGGTTAGGACGACGACGACGACGACGACGATGACAATGACGATGATAATGATGATGACGATGATGAAAATTACACATTTAGTATGGTAGGGTCATGCATCCTTGTCAGGGTCTTTTTATTTTAGACATAGTTTACATACAGCGAAATACATGAATGTCTTAATATAAAGCACGCAAAAATAATGCATTGAGGTACCGAGGAGCCTTCTAAGACCACAGGAATGCAGGGTCTTAGTGTGAATGACCGTGTTGATATCAGCGTGAATATTCTGTGAGCATGACTTCTTTTTTTTAAGGTGGGGTGGGGCAGCGTGAGTGATATTTCCCAGGGATATTGTGCAGAGTGGTGCTGTGAGAGTGAGATGTTCCACAGGCACTGATTGTAGGGCTGTCTCTTGCCTGCCATAAGAACCACCATTATGAGAGAAAGAGAGAGAGAGAGAGAGAGAGAGAGAGAATTACACTTGCTTATATGTACAGACAATACAAATATTACTGCCTGTTCTGCGTGGTCTAGTCTTAACTATTAGCATAATAAAGTGTACCCTCATTAACCCTAGAACACAAACCCTTATTTCTAGTAACACTGTCACAAACCCCGGGTGATTTTCACCCGAAATTGGAAAACTGGAAAAAAATGCTAAATACAGAGCTTTGATAAAATAAATGTACAAGAAGGAGCTTTAGGCTTTGTACTTCAACTTAACATTACAAAGGATTGAAAATCACATCACTTTGTTATGGAAACTGTGTAATAAAAGTAGTGACTAAAAGTAGGGAAGTTTTGGCTTGTTTCACGAAAAAGCACACACACACACACACACCAAAAATTCAGCATATGCCTTTGGAAAACCTCCCATACCCTCCCAGGTCCTTTGGAACACCACTGAAGGGGTTGCCACGCCCCTGCTGCAGTGGTAGAAACCCGATGTTCACTTTGGTTTTCAGCCTTTGCACATACGAACCAAGGCCTACAGCAGAGACCCACGTGCAGCCAGTGATGGTGTATTCTTCCTCTACCATAACTGGCTGCCAAATGAGGGTACTGGAGGACTGGTAACCCTGGGAGCACGGGAACCATACACAGTGGCAATGACGGCATGTGAGTCGGGTGGAATTCACCCAGGGTTTGTGTTCTAGGGTAGACGTAACATAACAGGACTACCGTAAAAGCACTCTCTCCCACCCACCAGTTCCTCCAACCGTTAGCTGTACAAAGGGAAAAAATCAGCAGAAGAATCACCATTGAAGCACTAAAACGCCTGAAGAATAATGATAGAGGAAAATGTTAAAAAACAGTGTTAAAAATAAGGGAACTGATAATAGGATCCAATAAGTGACAATGCTCATTCAAGCCTTTATAATTTTCATCCGTTTATGTTTACCACATTATGTGGATTTAAGTTTCGTGTATTTTATCCTTAAATCGCAAGGTGGAATCCAGACCCCTAATTTTTGACGGTCATTTTACGGAACGCCTGTGGTTATTAGGTATGGTTAGTCTGCATCCCATAATTCAGGTTGCAGTCAGCAAATATATATATAGGCCAGGTATATTCCATCTTTCTCACGTGCCTAAAAATATATCATCAAAAATTGGGGGGGTAGCAGGTCACTTTTCAGTATAAAGTTTAAAAATTTTTCACTATGATTCATATTCTCGTCGGAAGCTCCCTAACACCTCTTCCTCAGCGATTTATTTTTGGATATAGCTGGTTAATATCTTTTTGTATGTTATTCATGCAGAGTACGGCGATATTGGAAGGATTTTTGTAATTCAGAGGACAGTAAGGTGTAATAAACGAAACAAATCGCTTAGGAAAAGGTGTTTGGGAGCTTCCTCAGCCGCCCAGAATACAGGTCTCTAAGTCACATGTAAACTAAGGGCAATCTTACAATCAACTTACGCATTCGAAGCCAAGGGTAAAACTCGTAAGAACTCACACCAATCATTCTTAAGTATTTCGTCCTAAACACTCCACTATAAATGCAAAGTTATTAAAACGATGGGGTTGTGTGTATTATTTTTCTATTCTGCCACCAAGAAGTCGCATACTTCCTTTTATCTCACATCTGTTTATTCATGAGACGTATAGCGGTGTTTCTGTTTAGGCACTGATGATAGCTGACAAGTTATGGTTTCTTCTTATACGTGTTTGTGGTTGCTTTGTGTGTGTGTGTGTGTGTGTGTGTGTGTGTGTGTGTGTGTGTGTGTGTGTGTGTGTGTGTGTGTGAGAGAGAGAGAGAGAGAGAGAGAGAGAGAGAGAGAGAGAGAGAGAGAGAGAGGAATACAGAAAACTCAATGTACAATGTAAATAAATAGTGAAGGCACAAGTGTAAGCCTTGCATGACCCCCACATTGTTAAGGTTAAGGGATGATAGACAGATAGATAGACAGACAGACAGACAGAAGATAGATAGTTACACAGAGAGAGGGAGATGCATACAGAAAATTCGGTGTATAATGTAAATAAATAAATAAATAATGAAGGCACAAGTGTTGAGCCTCACATGACCCCCACACACTCAAGGTTAAGGGGGTGATGTCACTGAACGCTGTGGGGGTGGGGGGGAGGGAGGGGGAGAGAAAAGGGAGAAGGAAGGAAGAAAGAGAAAAAGGGGAGGAAAGAGAGGAAAATGGAAGAGAATGGGGGTTGAATATGAATGAATGATAAAATGTAGTAAGAGAGAAGAACTGAGGAGGAATGACAGAATAGGACGAAAGGAGGAAATAAGAAAAGGTAGGAGGGGAAAATGGAGAGAAGATGGGAAAAAGAGGGGGAGCTGGGGAGAGATGGGAGGAAAGAATACGAGAGGCAAGGGAATAGGAGGAAGAGCAGGAGCAAAGAATGGGGAGTAAAGATGACATTAAGATTTTATAGAAAGGAGGAACGGTGATGGGGAAGAGAGATGGCAGAGCAGCAAGAGGAGGGGAACTTGGAAGAGTATAAAATAAAAACAGTGGAACAAGGAAGGAAGGAAGTGGGAAGGAGGGACGACAAGGAAGAAGAGGGAGGGGGGAGAGGGGGACACAGGAACGGAAGATGAGAGAGAGAGAGAGAGAGAGAGAGAGAGAGAGAGACGGGGAGGGGAGATGTACTGGGGGGGAGTTCACCTTTGTTTCCTGCACCCACACCCCTCCCCCTCCCCACTCCATACCACAACCCCCTTTTTCCTTGTATAGCACTTACCCCTCCCTCTTTCTCTTCCCTCCCCTCCCCTCCCCTCCCCTCCCCCTCATAATCACACCCCCTCCCCTCCCCTCGCATACTCTCCTTCCCCTCTTCCCGTCTCATAACGACCCTTCTCCCTCCTCTCCCCTCCCCTCACTCATTTGCCTTATCATATTCACCCTCCTCTCATCCTCTCCTCTCCTCTTCCCTCTTCTTTCAGGTTCATTATTTTTCTTCCTTCCCTTTCTCTTCCTCATTCCCTTCCCTTCCCATCACGTACTTCCCTCTTCCTCCCTCCCCTTCTCCTCCTGTCCCTTGTCTTTATCAATCCTCGCTTTCCCCCGTTTTCCATCACTTCACTCCTCCCTTTTCTCGCCTTTCCCCCTCTTACATTCTTTTCCTTTTCTTTTTTCGTTTTCTTCCCAGTACATTTTCCCCTTCTCATGCTCCTTCCTTTTCATTTTCATGCCTCCTCCCACCTGTGATGGAGGAGGCATTAAGCGATTGGTCTGTCTGTGCGTGCGTGCGTGCGTCCGTAACATCCTTGTGGGCGCGATATCTCCTGAGCTCATCGACGGATTTCCACCAAACTTTTGTCAGTGATTCAGTATGAGGAGATGATGAACTGTTTAGGTCAGCTAGGTCAAGGGGTCAAAGGTCAAGGTCATAAGGGGTCGACTTGATTTTTCCTTGTGAGCGCGATATCTCCCAACCCCTCGACGGATTTTGACCAAGCTTTTGTCAGTGATATAATATAAAGGGATGATGAACTGTTTAGGTCAACAAGGTCAAAGGGTCATAGGTCAAGGTCATAATGGGTGTGGGGGAGATATCTCCTGAGCCCCTCCATGGATTTCGACTAAACTTTTGTCAGTGATACAGTATGATGGAATAATGAACTATTTAGGTCAGCATGGTCAAAGATTCACAGGTGAAGGTCATCTGCAGTCGACTTAGTTGTTCTTTTGTCTCATTTCGAAATGAACCCTACCGTGGGGGCTGTACGGTGAGTCAGTGCGCAAGGCTTGGCGGAAGTATACCGAGGGACGCTTTTCGTCGACAGCTTGGGGCTCGAGTTCTCGGCGTTTCATTTTGGTATTCTTTGGAGAGATTTTTCTGACTGGATTGATTTGCTCTAGCTTCACTGACCTCGCCCCTCCCCCCCTCTCATTTCGAGATATCTTTAAGCTGAATAAAATCGTTTAGATGTAGCAAGAATATGGGAAACTATGACATCCTATAGCACTGAATGAGTTAAGAAGAGGATATGAAAAAATTCTGCTGGAAATTGTCACAGTCTATAGCTGGATTTGAGCTTGTGTCATCCGAACCTGTTCAGTTTGATGACGTCTTTTCATTATACCAGAATTCCATTACATGATTATTATTAAAGGTTTTGTTCAACTTGAGTAGTAGAGGAATTTATTAACTTTATATCTAACTTCCCCACTTCGAAAAGTCTTTTCTTAGCTGAATAAAAGCCTCTGAAATGTAACCTCACGACCACAGCGAATCACGTTACCATCCCTTTTCCGCTCTTGGAAGGAAAAGTAAAGTTATGGGGAGAGGGGTTAGAAAGTGGACAGGACATATACAAATCAGTGGTCAGCACGAAATCAACCGAGCCACCGAATCGCCCAGTTACAGTAGATACAATAATAAGTGTCAGCCCATCCCATTTCCCAGCAGCAGTATCAACCCCCACAATCTGGAACACTGTCGGCCCAGTTAGTACGATCTGTGAACCGTGCAGTATATCAGGCGGTGTGGGAAAATCTGTCACTTCACTCCAACCTCTAATCTTTTCTCGATTCCCTACTCACTTCCGCCGTCTTTCACTTCCTTTTTCACTTCTTCCTCCCTCCAATCCTCCTCCTTTCCTTCCTTCCTTCCCGCTCTTTCTCTCCTTCCACCTCCTGGCCATCCTTTTGGATTTCCTTCATTTCCCTCTTCTCTTCTCATTATTCTCGCTCTTCTCCTCTCTTCTCATTTGCCTCACTTCCCTCTTCTCTGTTCAGTATTCTTTCTCTTTTCCTCTTTTCTTATTTGCCTCACTCATCTTTTCTCAGTTCCATCCTCCCTCTCATCTTTTGATAGTGTCCCCTCTCATCCCAGCTAAATAACTTTCCCATCCCTCCCATCTCTCATCACATCTCCCCTCCCTCTGTTCCCTTCTCACTTCCCACCTCACACCATTCCTTCTCATGTCACTTCGCCTCATCCCTTTCTCCTCAATCTCCACTTCTCTCTCCACTTCCCTTGCCCCTTTTCTCCGTTTCCCTCCTCTCTCTCCCATCTTTCTCTTTTCCCTACCCTTCTCACTACTCTTTCTTTTTCTCTGATTCGCCTCTCTCTTTCATCCTTCTTTTTTTCGTTTTCATTTTCAGTAACTTCCCCTTTTTCTCCATTTTCTTCCTCTCCCTCATCTTTGTTTTTATTGCCCTTCCTTTTTTCTCCATTCTCTCTCTCTCTCTCTCTCTCTCTCTCTCTCTCTCTCTCTCTCTCTCTCTCTCTCTCTCTCTCTCTCTCTCTCTCTCTCTCTCTCATTTTGTCACTTCCTTCCCTCGTTCTTTTCTCATGTCCCCCCCCACACCCCATTTCACCCCACTCCTCAGAAAGAGATGTCACGGTACTGAAAGAGTAATAGAAGTGGTCTGATATCTGAAAGGACGCGAGTTCAATCTCAGACCAGAACAGAGACCAGACTGATCATTTGTATTATGGTTGCCACAAGACACACCACATTTCACACACACACACACACACACACACACACACACACACACACACACACACACACACACACACACACACACACACACGCAAATACCTCCACACCAGCCCTAAACGACAACACCCAAGTATGTATTCAATATGGACGGTGGGTATTGCCGTCGAAGTACTGACAGCTCAAGATGCGGGGCTCATAGGAGTCTGCTGGGCCTCCGGGAACGAACCATGAAATCTATACCTAAAGTCGGGGCAGAAAAAAAATTTGAAAATCCCCAGAAGTTTGAAAATATAATGCACAGAACATTATACAGAATACGATGATAATGATGTGTATAATTTTAACATTTCCCTAACTCTGAGCTGTTATAAGGTGCGTGTTGTTGCACAGGTCACACAGTATGATTTATTTTCCCCTGATAGTGGCAAAAATAGATCCGGATACACCGCCTCGGCATTTGCTCGGTAATCTTTCTTGTTTTTCCACTCGCCGATAGTGTGACCCATCATTCTCTCACACTGGTTTCTCTCCCTCTCCCTCTCTCTCTCTCTCTCTCTCTCTCTCTCTCTCTGGAGCTGGAGACGACGCCTTCACGTGGTGGTACTGATATGAATGGGTGACTCTGCTGCCTGGCTATACAGATGTCCCTCAGTTCACTCCCTGTCCACCAAAAAGAGGATGTTGCAGTGCAAGAGAAAGTAACTTCAGCTTGCAGTTCACGGTCAGATGAGCTGCTGCTACTACTACTACCACTACTATTACTGCAACAAATACTAATACTAATACTAGTACTACTTCTACTACTACTTCTACTACTACTTCTACTACTACTACTACCACCATTTCTACTACTACTGCTACTAATACTAATACTAATACTACTGCTGCTGCTGCTGCTGCTGCTACTACTACTACTACTACAACTAACACTACCACCGCCCCTCCTCTCTCATTATCGCCTCCATCTTTCCTCTTCTCTCCCTCACTCTCTTCAACACCGCCCTGCCTCCCCCTTCCCCCTCCCTCATAATCTACATGCATCTCCCCACCTCTCCTCCTCCCCATCCTCCCAACCAGTCCACTCTTTCTCTCTATCTTCGTCTACTTCCCTTCCTTTTTTCTCTCAGTCTGTCTGTCTTTTCTTCCTCTCTCTCCTACCTCTCTACTACTCCCTCTTTTCTGCCTCCCTACTTCTTCCCCCTTCCTACTTTTCCCAATCTTCCTCTCTCTCTTCTCCCTCTGTTCCCCATGGCCTCCCACCAATGCTTCTTTTCCTCTCCCTTTTTCCCCCCTCCCAGCTTCTACCAGTCCTCACAGCCTCCCTTCATCCCCCTCTCCTACCTCTCCTATCAGTGCCTTCTTCCCCTCTCTTTCAATCCTCCCTGCCACTCCATCTCTCCTCACTATTCCTCCTCCCTTTCTTCCCCCCCTCCTCCCTCACAACCAGTGCCTCTTGCCTTTCCCCTCCCCCTCCCCGTTCTCCACAATCAGTGCCTCCTCCCTCCCTCCCTCCCCTCCCCTTTCCCACACTCCCCCTCCCCCTCAAGGGCAGGTGAAGGTGGCCCTCCCGGTTACTGTGTTGATGAACTCGACTGAACACCACCACCACCACCACCACCACCACGCTCTTCACGCCCCAGTGCCACGCTCCAGCCCTCCCCTATCTCCATCAACCCCTTGTTACGCTCCCCCTCCCTCTATTATGCTCCCTGCTTCGTATATAATGATTCTTCCCTCCCTCCTACCTCTGATATTCTCCCTTGCACATTCCTTCTCTTATGTCTTCCTCCCCTTCCTCCTTTCATATGCACCCCCTTCATTCCTATATACTCCCCCTCTTTGTTATGCTCATGATCTCAGCTTAACACCACCACCAGCAACACCTCGCTCTTAACGCTCCAGTGCCACGTTCACCACCAACCTCCCAAAAGTATTATGCTCCCTACTCAAGGTCTCCCTGTCCCTATTGCTCCCCCTCTTCCCTTCTCCCTATTTCATGCCCTTTCTATATATCCATGTGTAATGCTCCTCTCTCTCCCTCCAACTCCCTGTGTATGCCCGTCCCTCCCTATCGCTCTCCCTGTGTAATGCTCCTCCCTCCCTCTCCATCTCCCTGTGTAATGTTCCTCCCTCCCTTTTCATCTCCCTGTATAATGCTCCTCCCTCCCTCTCCCTGTGTCATGCCCTCCCCCTCTCCCTTTGCATACTCCCTCATTTTCCTGGTTTCTCTTATAGCTCCCGTGTTATGCTCCAATCCTCTTCTATTTTTTTCCCCTTTATTATTATGCTCCCTTTCTGTCATTTATGCTCTCTCTTCTGCTTCTCCCTCCGTTATGCTCCCCTTCCTCAGTTATGCTCCCCCTCCCTCTGATATGCTCCCTCTCCCTCTGATATGCTCCCTCTCCCTCTGTTATCCTCCCTTACTTCTGTTATGCTCCTCCTCCCTGTGTTATGCTGCTATCCCTCTGTTATGCTCCCCTTTATTATGCTTCCCCTCCCTCTGTAATGCTACTCTCCCTTTCCTCTCCCCTCTTTTAAGCTCCCCTTATCTTTATTATGCTCCCACTCTCTCTCTCTTATTCTCCTCTTCCCTCTGAATCCTCCTCCCTCTGTTATGCTGTTATGAAGGAAGAAGAGACGAAGGAGAGAAAAAAAGAAGGAAAAAGAAGTGCAGGGATTTTTTTTTTTTTTTGGGGGGGGGAAAGAAAGTAGGATGTGCCATAGAGGAAGAGAGGAGGGAAAAATGATGGGGAAGGAGAGAGAGAGAGAGAGAGAGAGAGAGAGAGAGAGAGAAAGGCAAGAGGGAAGGGAGACAGGAAAGAGAGCGAGAGAAAGGGATGGATTTGGGGGAGTGAAGGAAAGGGAGAGAGGGGGAGGAGGGGAGGGAGAGGAGGATGGGATGAAGAGAAAGGAAAAGAAGGAGGAGAGACTGGAATAAAAGGGCAAAAGAAAAAGATGCAGGAGTGTGCCAGGAAGGGAAAGAGGAAGGGAAGAGGGAGAGGACTGATGGAGAAAGGGAAGAGATGGGAAGGGGGAGAAAGGAAGGGAGGAAGTAAGGGGGAGGGAGGAACGAGGAGATCTGAAGGAAGTTTGGAAGGAGTTGAAGGGGAAACTAGGATAGAGATGGGGGAATGGAGAGGGAGAGCGAGGAAGAGGGAGGGGGAAAAGGGGGGTGGAGGAAGTGATGGAAGCGGAGTGTGCCAGCGCGGGAGGGAGGGGAAGAGTGGGGTGAGGGGAGGGGAAGAAGGAGGAGGGGAGGGGAGACTTCAAGGAAAAGTCAAGGTGAAGGTTTCTCTTTGGGAGTTCATCAGTACAGTAACCGAGAAGCGGAGAGAGAGAGAGAGAGAGAGAGGGGAGGAGGAGTGGGGGAAGCACATGAGGGGAGGGGAGGGGAGGGGAGGAACGTGGTGAAGTATTTTGGGAGGGAAGGGAAAAGAGAAAGAATGAAAGAAAGAAAGAAATGTAAGTAAAGTTTTTAGACAACGATGGAAATTACTACATTGACTGGTGGACAGGTAGATAAATGAGATAGATAAATAAAACATAGACAGATAAAAGATTGATAGATAGAAAGATAGACAGATAGACAGACGCATAGACAGACAAAAAGACTGACAGACAGACAGATAGAGAGATAGACTGTCACACGTGCAGGTAAGAGAGAAAGAGGAGGGAGGGGATGCGAAGGAGAGCGTGGGAAAAAGGAAAGTACGGGGAGAGGCAACTGGGAAGGAGGGAGGAAAGGGAGGGAAGGGGAGGAGAGGGGAGAGAAGAGCAGCGTGAATGAGGGGGAGACAAGAGTGTGTGGAGGGGTGTGTGTGAGTGAGGGAAGGTGAATATTTTAATGAGAGAGAGAGAGAGAGAGAGAGAGAGAGAGAAAGTACGTGAGCGAGGAAGATAGTTATTGTTACTTAGAGAAGAATGATGTGAAAGAGCGAAGGTGAGGCGCTCGGCGGAAATTAATGTGAAAGATGAGATTATGAAGAGAGAGAGAGAGAGAGAGAGAGAGGGAATGGAGAGAATGTATGACAGGGAGGAGTGAGTGAGGGAGGGAGGGAATGAATCAGGGAGGGGGAGGGGGAGGGGGAGGAAACAGTTACCTGGGTTAGAAAGTTCGATAGCATAACATTGAGAGCGGGCAACCCAAGGTGACACGGGGGGGAGGGGGGAGAGAAAGGAGAGAGAGAGAGAGAGAGAGAGAAGAAGAGAGAGGAAGGGTGAGGAGAGAAGGAAAAGGAGGGGGGAGAGGAGAGGCAAATAGTGGGAATGAGAAAAGAGGGTAAAGAAAATATTAAAATGAAGAAAGGGGGGAGAAGGAGGAAGGAGGAAGTGGAAAGAGCTAAAGTAAGGAAAAGGAGTAGGAATGGGAGGGAGGAGATGTGATACAGAGGAGAGGGAAGGAAAGAGAAATGCAGGAGGGGAGGAGAGGGAAGGGAGGAAGAAGAGAAGTGAGACAGGGGAGGAAAAGAAGGGAGAAAGAAGGAGGTTAGAGAGAGGAGAGAGGGGGAGGAAGGAGTAATAAATGAGAGAGAGAGAGAGAGAGTGAGAGATTAATGGGAAAGTAGAGACACAGAGATAAACCAAAAGCCTGAGAGATATATGGATAGATAGGTTGATTATCAGGTAGACAAAAACAGATAGACGGATAGACAGACAGACAGACAGAAAGAAAGAAAAATTGACAGATGGATAGACAGATAAACAGATAGAGACGGACAGACAGGCAGACAGACAGATAGAAAAACATATGGATAGACAGATAACCAGAAACAGACAGACAGAGAGAATGATCGACAGTTACAAGAATAAACAAGAAAAAAGCAAATATTGAAAGAACAGAAAGTAGATGAGATCACAGCTGAAACAGAGATTTTTGCAGAATGAAGGAACAGCAAGAATGGAGAGAATGAAAATGAATGAAGAAGGTGAGTAAAAAGGGAAAGCACGCAGGAATGGAAAGCTCTGCAGGCAATGAAAGAAGCAATCATAGCTCACATCCGCGTTCTGAGAGAGAGAGAGAGAGAGAGAGAGAGAGAGAGAGAGAGAGAATGTGTGTGTGTGTGTGTGTGTGTGTGTGTGTTAGAATGGTCTGTAAATAGTGCTCCACCTGAAACTCACCTGGTGGTACCTTATGTGTTGCGGGGGTCACTCAGTCTGCTGGTGTGGGCGTGGATGTGGCAGTGAGTGTAGGAAGTAAATATATAATGCAGGATATTCATTGATGACCAAGCCGTCCTCGGAAGTCACGAAATATCACCTGGCGGAGTGGAAGAGGAGCTTTATATGAGCACTCCTCTGTATAGGTGCGTCCGTACGTTCCTCAGATAACACACACACACACACACACACACACACACACACACACACACACACACACACACACACACACACACACACACACACACACACACACACACACACACACACACACACATTTCAGACAGTACGAGGTGTGAAGGGAAACTTAGAACATTTATTTTAAAGTTCCGCATTGTACCCCTTTTGCATCATAAGGTCTTTGATTACGTGGCTATAACCATCTAATTAACCTGCATAATATAAGGTGATTCGTAAATAGCACTCCACTAGGATCTCACCTGGTGGTATTTTACTTCATTCTGTGTAGGCTAAAGTGTGGGAGAAGGAAATGAAGAAATGGTCCAGGTTAGACACTGATATCGTCAACTAAGAGGCCCATACATCTTACAAGAAATCGCCTTTTGGATTGGAAAAGAGAGAAAGAGAGAGAGAGAGGAGTAGCGGGAGTAGTGGGAAGACGAGATATGCAAAGGACATCGTGTTGTGTCGCTATCACAGAACCATGAAAAATTAAAATGGAAGAATTATACCCACATATGGAAGTGTTTTCGATGTGGGAGATACAGCAGTTTCAGCCCGACTTGGATCCTATAATTCTTCCCAACTTCGTGTTCTGGCTGGGATATAGCTGCCCCTCTCCCCACCCACCAGACCCTCCGGCCATCAGCCACACAGGAATGCACGTGGAAACAACACACTGAAAGACTTAGGTGCCTGAAGGAAATTTTATAGGAAAGGTAGAAAGTGCTGGGGGCTCAAAAAGTGAATGTACTGTGTTTAAGAGGGCTGAAATTTCTTATGGAGTTAGAGAGACAGACAGACAGACAAAGGTAGACAGGTATTCAGACACACAGAAAGGCCAAGACAAAGACAGTGACAAAGACAGAGACAGAAACCAAACCCCCTTCTCCCCCCCCCCTCCAAAAAAATCTAAAAATCAAAGAAGAGTGACATTGCCTCTCGTCTCTCCCTCGTCATCCCCAGAAACTTCACACCAAAATACTGTGGGCAGAGGAGCGTAAACTAACTTATTTTTGCCCTGGGTGTTTTTTGTTTTTTTTCTTGAGTGTGGTAACGTGAGACTGTTATGCTGGGCCAGTGAAAGTCCGCCACTGTAACAGGACTTGGAGGGGTCACGGTGGGGATGGGGGAGAGTCCGGGTGTGTGTGTGGGGTGGGGGAGAGTTCGTGGGTGTTCGGGGAAGGGGAGAGTCCAGGGGTGTTGGGGGTGGGTTGAAGGTGGTGAGAGAGGGAAGTTGAGAGATACTGTGAAGTGAGGGGAAATGAGAGAGAGAGAGAGAGAGAGAGAGAGAGAGAGAGAGAGGCAGACAGACAGACAGACAGACAGACAGGCAGACAGAGTAGTGGGAAGAAGAGATATAAGATTGGGATGGAGAGAGGTGTTTAGTAAGAAGAGGAGAGGGGAAGAGAGAGAGAAAAAAAAAAAGGGTGCTGAGAAGATAAGAAAAAGGTGGGTAAATGAGATGGGGTGAGAGGAAGGGAGGAGGGGGAGAGAGGGGAAAAAGACGGAGGGTTGTAGGAGGTGGGAAAAGGGGAGAGAAGACAGAAGGGGGAGGAGAAGGAGAGAGAAGGAGGGAGTGGGAAAAAGAAAAGTTGGAAGTGGAGAGAGAGAACTGGAGATGGAAAGATAAAGGGAGGAGGGAAGGGGAGGGAGGAGATGGAGGAAGAGAGAGGGGGGGAAGGGGGGATGGATAAGAAGAAAAGAGAGATTTTGGTGAGAGGGAAAGACAGGAAGTAGAAGTCGAGAAGCAGAGTCAGATGAGGAACGGGAAAAAACAGGAGACGAAAGCGGGTGGAGTGAAAGATGAAGAGATACTGGAGTGAGAGAGAGAGAGAGAGAGAGGGAGGGAGGGAGGGAGGGAGAAGGAGGGAGAGAGGAGAAAGGCAGGGGAGACGAAGAGAAGAGCGAGTAAGCAGAGTGATGACGGTGACAGAAAGGAGGACTCACAGTTATGCGGAGAGGAAAGAGCAGAAAATGAGCTTGGAGTAAAGACATGTGAGGCCAAAGAAAGCTTTCTGTTCTTCATCTGTATTTGGAATGAACACTTTTGCAGATTTCTTTTTTTTTTTTTATTCGTTTGCACAGATTGTCGAGGAGGAATTATAACCACAAAGAAAAGCGGCTGTGTGTGTGTGTGTGTGTGTGTGTGTGTGTGTGTGTGTGTGTGTGTGTGTGTGTGTGTGTGTGTGTGTGTGTGTGTGTGCATGCGAGAGGTGGGGGGATTTAGAGGTCACGGTTGGAGAGAGTGGGAGCGTCAAGAAGGAGGATGTGTGTGTTTGGGGGGCAGGGGGGTCGTTAAAGACTAGGTGACGCTTTGGCTCAGACGTGTGTGGTTAGAAAGAGGTGGGGTGGAGGGAGGGGGGCGTGGTGTGGTGAAAAGAGGTGGGGTGGAGGGAGGGGGGCGTGGTGGGGTGAAAAGAGGGCGGTGGTGGGAAGGGAGAGGGTGAAATGGGCCTGCAGATGAGGGATGGGAAGCGAAAAGGGGCCATTGGTGAGAAGGAGGAGGGCGAAATAGAAGTCTAGAAATGCACAAAAGGAGTGAGAGGGGAAAAAGGGATGTTGATGGGAAGGAAGGGGTTGAAATTAGGTGAGAGGAGGATTACGAGGCGAAAAGGAGGATTTGGTGGGAAGGGAAAGGAGGGTGAAGAGAATAGGTATAGGTGTGAAGAAGGTAATGTCTGAGTATATTAACAGGTAAAATAGCTCTCATGAGGAAGTATGATGGAAAAAAGAAGTAATGAGTAGATATGTGAAGCAGGAAAAGAATCAGATGGTGGAAAGAAAAGGAAAACGATGAAACAGAAGTGTAGAATAGGTGTGGGAGACGAAGAAATATTAATGAAACAGTGTACTGGGTGGAAAGGGGTGAAAAACGAAGTATTGAGGAGGTGTGTAACAGGAAAATGAAATACCAGGGAAATGTAGGGAGCGAAGTGAGTACTGAAAACTGTATGGGACGAGAGAGAGAGAGAGAGAGAGAGAGAGAGAGAGAGAGACGGGGGGGGGGAGAATTTCATGAATGAAAGACAAAATCATGTTGTCAAGATATGGGCAGATTTTTTTTTTTTTTTCGTGTATGTTTAAATGGTGAAAAATTGTATCGAGTGTTAATCGAGAGAAGATAGTGGGATAAAAAGGATACTAACCTCTTCACTTCGATGAAAGTATTATTGATTTTATATTTGCTTCAGCCATACGATTTCATTCAGCTTTTAGGAGACCCCTTGTAGTGAAGAGGTAAATGAGAGCTCCATCTAACAATCAAGTTAGTAAAAGCCTCTCCTAAGCTGAATAAAATCATCTAAATGCAGCAAGAATATAATGAAAAAGCGTCCTTGAAGTGAAAAGGCAAAGGAAGTGTAAGAGGTGACACTGGAATGCTGAGGAAGTGTAGGAAGTGGAGCTTTATGAGGTACTGAAGTGGGTTGGAGGGAATGTAATATAGCAGTTATTATTAAAGAAAGGGACAGGAAGGCTAAAGGTGGCACTGAGGTGAAGAACGTGTGTGTGTGTGTGTGTGTGTGTGTGTGTGTGTGTGTGTGTGTGTGTGTGTGAATACTCATAAAGTCTGGACAACAGATCTTTTTTTTTATGTGTCCGACTCTGGGCATAGGCTTCACAGCCTGCTATCAAGGACCAGCAGTCCTCCTACATACCATACACCTCTACATGTCACCAATAGAATGCAAGTTAATATCTAAGGATGAGATTTGTATGTGAAGTTATAGGGAAGTGAGTGAATGTGGCTGAATGTTTGTGAATAAACTAGAGAACAATGAATAAGAATGGCATTTGTTTGTCGAAGAAGATGTATGAAGGTGTCTGGGCAAGGAGAGATGAATGAATGTGAAAAAGTAAATTAAAACATGCAGGTGAATTATAAAGAATGAGATTTATATGCGTCAGGGCGCAGGCGTTAGGAGGTGTCTGACTGGAGCATGTAAAAGGAAATGAAGCAATATATATACAAGGAAAAGCAAGAGTATAGATAAAAGAGATACGTCAAGAAGTTACCGAGAGATAAACTGAATTAAGGCGTGTTAGGGACGTGGGTGTAGCGAAATGTGTA
Source organism: Coenobita brevimanus (assembly GCF_032717465.1). Taxonomy (NCBI): domain Eukaryota; kingdom Metazoa; phylum Arthropoda; class Malacostraca; order Decapoda; family Coenobitidae; genus Coenobita; species Coenobita brevimanus. The sequence goes on from NC_136967.1 coordinate 5,934,071, forward strand.
TAAAGGAAGAGTGTAGCAAATTGACTCACAGCGGGAATCTGATGGAAAGAACTTGAGTCTTGGGCGTTTTCACTATCATTCATCAAATCATTTCTCTCGTTGGCAAGGATGATAAGGTTGATTTAAGTGGACATTGATTATTGAATTTATTATCTACCAGGGGGTTTTCCATCTGCTGAATAAAACCGTCTGGAGATACATAGAACAAAATCCAAAAATTAATCCATGGTCTAAGGGTGATACTGAAGATAGATGTCGACGTTTTATCAACACTACCTGGTTGCAGTGTATCTTGACTTGTACATTAAATCGTTCGGGGCCCTCGTAAAGTGTTCTATTTGTTGCTTTAACCCTCTCACTGCTATTTACGAATTTAGATGTCTTTATTCTCATTAACTCCAGACGATTTCACGTGGCAAAGAAAAACTGTCCGTAGTCAGAGAGTTGCACAGCGTCGCTACAACTTTGCACTGGTATGGTAGAACTTTGTATCCTCTACTAATTCACAGCAACATAAAAAATAAGGATTCTACTCAAGGTTTTATTTAACTGAATGTGAGCTATAGGAGCCTAAGAGTGAGTTATGGGAGCCTGGGAATGTTAATCCTGGTACCATCAACCCTCTCATGGTCAAAACAAATCCAATATTCTATTCCAGATAGCACCAGACGATTTTACTCAGGTGATGGTGAGTCACAGGAGCCTGGGAATGTTAACAATGTCTCCACGCAGTGTGTTAGAAGTTAAAGCAATAGGCTCCTTGTCCTTTGTTGTCCTTGAGAGAAGAAACCATAAAATCATCCCAAATACCATGACTACATAAAAATCAGGCAACAGTAGCGAGGTAGAACGGGAAGCAAATTTTTACCTTGCGTGTGACTACGTAAACAGACGCTTCAGTGTGTAGTCAACGTATCAGCCGTCGTCCCAGGTTTTGTCAAAGGAATTTTTAATACTGGCGAAGCATAACCAAGGCCTCAGCGGGACTAATGCGTGTGTGTGCCGGATGGTTCGCGTTTTCCGGGATAAATTCACCAAATCTTAGAAGGACACGTGTACCCCTTAATTCACACACTCACCAAAAATTTCTTAAACACCATAACTACTTTGCAGTTTGTTAAAGGGAACGAAGGATCTAAAGACAGGTTTCTCGGCTTTATTACAACATTATATTATCTGCTTCCACGGTAACTATCGGACACTATAATATACAAAGCTAATATCATACCATTAGATCATTTGCGGTCAGGTATAGCAGCCATTCCCAGATTTTATGCTCTGTTCTGCTCCTTCCAACATCCTTCATACTCAGGTGTGGGGGAACTTTTTGGAGACAGTGGACACATTACCTTATACAAAAATGCCTATGTAAAACGTATATATATAGCAAGAGGGGTAAGAAATAGAGCAGAGGAGAAGACAGCAACTAAGCGATAAGCAAAGGAACAGGAAAAAACATGAGAAATGGGGGACGACGAGAAATGAAGTAACAGGGAAGAGGAGTAAAAAGAGGAAAAGAATTATATGAAGAGGAGAAATAGAAAGAGGGAGAGAAATGGGGAAAGGAAAAATGGAAAAAGAAAGATGTAGTAATCGGAAAGGTGAACAGTAGAAAGAGAGACACAAAAAGGGAATGAAAGGGGAAAAACAGGATACAGACAGGTGAAGGAGAAGTGGAAAGTGAGGAGTAAGATGAAGGAGTAAGGAAGAAATAGAAAGAGGGATGGAGAAAGGTGACGCAGTAGCAAAGATAAGATATAGAAAGAAGGAGAGAGAAAGATGAAACAGTAAGGATGAAGAGAATCGGAAAGGAGATTGGAAGGGAAGAAGAGAATTGGAAAGAGAAAGACAAAAAGGGAAGGAAAGAATAGAAAAGAAGAAAAGAGAATTGAGGGAAGAGAATCAGCAAGAGGGAGAAAGAGAGAGAATTAGACAAAGAGCAAGAGAGTGAAACCTAAAAAGAAAATTAGAGAGAAGAGGAGAGAAAAGGAAGAAGAAAATTAGAAAGAGGGAGAGAGAAAGGGAAGAAGATAATTAGAATGAGGGGAAGAGAAAGTGCCACAGGTCAAAGTAAGGACACCTAAGGGGAGTGATGCACGTGTGTGTGTGTGTGTGTGTGTGTGTGTGTGTGTGTGTGTGTGTGTGTGTGTGCGTGTGCGTGTGCGTGTGCGTGTGCGTGTGGGGGTTGCCTGTGTGCGTGAGGGGCGGGCAGGGGGGTAGGAAATTTGGTGGGGGTGGGTTGGGGATAAAAGGTGGGTAGGAGGGGGTCACATGGAGTAAGAGGATGGATAAGGTGTGGGAAAGTGAACAGAGGGTTGATGGGGAATGGAATGTACAGTATGAGTGTGAGAGGATGGATGGGGCTGGCAGGGGATGGCTTATGGATGGGCTGTCGCATGGGTACTGGAGGACGGATAGGAGGTGGAAGAGAGGATAGAAGATAGATGAGGGATGGGGGTGTATGGGTATGGCAGGGTTAATGGGGTAATGGGGTGGATCTAAGTTGGAGGGAGGACAGATGTGAATGGGGGGTGGGTATGAGTGCTGGGAGTGTGGGTGGGAAGAGGTCTGGGGGAGTGAAGAAGTTTTTACGTAAGTTTTGGCAGAGATGAGAGTCTGAGTTTGAGGTGTGTGGGAGTGTGGAGGATGAAAGAGGTTGAGGAACTGAGAGTGTGAGAGACAGAGGTAGAAGAGACACGAATGTAGGTGGAAGAGAGTGAGGGTAGAGAAGATGTGAGTTAATGAGGATGGGCTGAGTTTAGAATGTACATGGGGAAAAGTGAATAAGTTGGGAGTACCAGTGCTATGGTGTATGGAGACAACTCGGGAGGACTAAGACTGTGGATGAACTGATATGACTGAGGTAAGAGTACGAATGGGAATGGTAGGGTGAGAAACTGAGAGTGCAGATAGTTAGAAATAATGTTAAATGAGAAGGGGAGTGGTAGGAGTGATAATGAAGGAGTTCTCATGGTCGTGATGGAACTGAATGGAGAAAGAAAGGGGGATGTGGAGTGTAGTGAAGAGAGGGAGAGGTGAAACTGTAGATGGTAAGGGGAGAGGAGAACTGGGGTGAGCGAAGAGGAGGGTGAAAGGAATGTTCATAGTCTTGTGGAACTTGAGGAAGAGTGAGAAGAGAAAAGAAAAGAGAAGGGAAAAGAGAAGAGAAAAGATGAGAAAGGGAGCAATGAAGAGGGGGAAGGGAGCGTGCTACTGGTTAAAAGAGAGGATTTGAGGGTGAGAACTGACAAGAGAGAATGGAAAAGAATGCTCACAGGAAAGACTGAAGTTGGGTAGAGGTGAGAAGAGACGAAAGAGAGGGAGTTGGGTGTTGTGAAAGCATTAAGAAGGCAGAATACGGGTAGCAAAACGTGAGGGGATTTGAAGGTGAGAAATAACGAGTGGGAATGGAAAGGAATGCTCAGGTAGGGTCGAAGTGGAAGAGGAGGGGAGGGTGAGAACAGACAAAAGTGGGAATGGGAAGAGGAGGTGGGAATGCACGTGGTAAAAACTGAGGGGAAGTGAAAGTAATGAAGAGAGGGGAGTAGAAAGGATAGGAAAAGAATGTCCATAGTGTCGCTGGGGTTGAGGGAGGGAGGTGGGTGAGAGGAGAGGAGGGGAAGGAAGGGGGAGGGGAAAGAGACAAGGGGGGCGTGTTGTGAAAGCATTTTAGAGGTTGCCGTGGAGTCACCCCTGGCCCCCGGGCAAAGTCAGGACGGCTGTAAGTCAACGCGGACCACCGGCAAAGTCAAGTTGCGTCAAGTGCACACACCAGGCCAATTACTCACTTAGGCTGTTCTCACTCACACAACCCTACCTTCACCTCTTGAATACCATGACGCCTTTGACAATTTATTACTGCCGTATCTAGAAGGTTTTAGTCAATTAAGGAAAGATTTTTGTTTAATGGGAGTTGTAAGATTATGACCTTCCTTAATACCCATACGACTACGACACTCTCCTATGCTAAATAAAATGCCTTATAATAGTAAGACTAAAATATAAAGAGATGTTACCCTATTGAGGGGGGTAACTCAGTCAAAAAAAAAAAAATCCTTAAGCCTGAGGACGTCATACTGCATTTTTGATATAACAAACAAATTTATTCAGATTGCCAGAAATTCGTCATAACGAAGGAGTTAATGAAGGCCAGACTTACAGCAAAAATTAAATAAGAAATGACGTCCTCTGTCAGAAGTGATTGATAACACTAGATAATAGCCATCAATAACGACGCAATGAAAGCCTCAACAAGAACACACTGCAACACGAAATGATTTATTACTTGTATGCTCAAACATTCGGCCCATTCCATAAATCAATTCTCTTGTCGTTTTTGCTTTGCGTGAAGTGTACGAGGCACGAGCTTGTGCCGCGACACTCTTTATCCACGGACACACCACAGATATTAATTAGGATCTTATGAATTTTTTTGGTCGAGTCTGTTGAAGCTGGTCGAATCTGTGGAACCTCATCGAATCTTGTAAAGCTGGTCGAATCTGTGGAACCTGGTCGAATCTGTGGAACATGGCCTATGCTGTGAAACCCCTGTCGAATCTGTTGAATATAGTCGACATCGTGGCACCTGGACGATGCTGTGAAACTTAGTCGCTGCTGTAAAATCAAGTGAATTCTCTAAGTCTTAGCTGAATCTATGTTGTTCATCCATATCGACGGTGTAAAGCCTAATCAACACTCGGAAATTTCGTCCACACTCTGAAACGTTTCCTGAGCACTTTAATCGCAATTTAAAATGAAAGTCCCCAGTTTTTTACAATAATTTATCAAGCATGTTTGGCTTTTCTGAGCTATTACTAACTGCACGCTGTAATGGGGGATGCAGGCTGATATTGGCTAACCACAGACGTTCCATTGATGACCTCCAGTTATTAGAAATCTTGCCTTTACCCTCTCGTGAATCAAGTTTAAGCTTACGGTCGATAGTACCTACTGTGTTCTGATATATATACGACATTTTAACCCTTTGAGCTGAAGGACATCTTTCTCGTTAACATCTTGCCATTCCTGACGATCTTATTCAGCTTACGTTAGAGGAGGTTAGAGGAGGAGTTAGATATAGCCTTAGTAAACCCTGTCAGAATGAGAGGCCTTCCCAAAATTTACTAGAATCATTAGTCATCATCTAAGAATAAATTAAAGGTGACATCCCCCGGTTAAAGGGATTAAAACTCACTCAGAACCTGTGGAACTAAATTAACACCTCAACCACCCAGTCGACAGCATGATAGGCCTTCCCAAAATTTACTAGAATCATTTGTCATCATCTAAGAATAAATAAAAGGTGACATCCCAGGGTTAAAGGGATTAAAACTCACTCAGAACCTGTGGAACTAAATTTACACCTCAGCCACCCAGTCGACTTCCGCTAACCCCTGGCGCACAAACCAGCTCTCTGCAAATCGGAATTGTTGCTAATTACTGTGGGTACTACTGGGTGATTTGGAGAAAACTGGGTCACCTCACTTTCACTCCTAGTAATAATGGCTCGATTGTAGCTTTTTCTTATACGTGAGGCAGAAACCAGAGAATGAGAGTCTGCAGAAGTCAATGAAACTAGAACAGATGAAAGCTTAAGTCAGTCTAAATATATGTCGTTGTGAACTATGTCTATTTATATCTCTCTTCATATACAGTTGTTAATACCAGTAACTCTACTTGTTCATATGTTTATCTGTCCAGCTGCCTGTCTGACTATATATCCATCCTTAACTGTTCTCCACCTGTCCATTTATCTGTCTGTTTTCGAGTATCCATAAGTCAGTCTATCAATCATTCTATCATCGGCACCTCTGTCTGTCTGCCTATTCCTCAATGGTGAACCCCTTGAGCGACACCTTTAACAAAATAAACCTTCAGGCATTTCTGTTTCCACTCAGCAGCTACATGTCTCACTCCCTGCCCCCCCTCACCACTTTACACCCTCTACCCTCCCTCCCCTCACCACTTTTCACCATCTTCCCTCCCTCCCCTCACCACTTTACACCATCTTCCCTCCCTCCCCTCACCACTTTACACCATCTTCCCTCCCTCCCCTCACCACTTTACACCATCTTCCCTCCCTCCCCTTACCACTTTACACCATCTTCCCTCCCTCCCCTCACCACTTTACACCATCTTCCTCATACACTCCTCCACCATGATTCCTCCACGTGTTTCTCAGTCAACCTCTTCTCCTTCTCACTACCCGGTCTTCATATGCCTCTCTTTGTCAGTCCCTTCCTTCCAAATTTTCTCCATATCGTTGTCGCCATATTGATTAATTTAACCCTTTCAGCCCGAAGATGTCATTTCCGGCTCCATTCCAGCTGCCTTCTGTCGATTCTATTCAATTCATGGAGGACCTCGTAGTGAAGAAGTTCCTGAAAGCTTTATCAAATCCAGTTACTGCGAAACGTCTCTCCTAAGCTCAACAAAATCGTGTGAAGATAAGAATGAAAACGAATAATAACCCGCTGAGAGAGGTAAAAATCAGCCACCTAAGTTATAAAAATCTTCTTTCAGTTAAATATACAGACTGGAGAAAATATCAGTTTAAACCCTTCAGTCAGAGAACGTCATCTTTCATTATTTTCTTGCTACCATCAGACGGTTTTATTCAGCTGAAGGGAAATACCTGGTTAAGTAGGGGCTATCTGGAGACTGTTCCTAACCCCCTCACTAACAGAGGTATCTCCTAAGCGTGCTAAAATCGTCTGGAGATAGCAAGAATATAAAACTAAAATCATAATCGTACTGCTGAGGATAAACTTTTAGAAATGATATATATTTCTAAAACTGATAACTCGGATATAACGCCAACAGGTATATCCTCCCGACATACCATGAATAAAAGAACAGAAAAAATAAAAGGATTACACTCATTCCAATTTCGTCACTTCCCCTTCCTCATTCCATTGCTTTAAATGTGTTCGTACTTACATTACTCTAGAACAACCGATTTTAATTTTCTACACTAACTTTTATATAACTGGCTCAGGCCTGATGTTCCACTTAGGTATTTTAATTAGGCTGTTTAATTAATGCCTTGAGTTCAGATGCTCAAAAAAGGTAAATATAACGGTATATACTCCAGACCTATAATTTACACTGTATATTCCTGTTTCTCTAACTGGCAAGGTGGGTAGTAGATAAATAAATAAATAAATAAAAACATATGTACAAAATATAGTTATAGTTTCGTGATGCAAATAAAGCAATGACAGTAGAAATGAAGGCCAAGAACGAGACGGCAGGATACAGAGGAAGGCGGCATGAGGAAAGGCTGCTTGGACTGGCAGGAGAGAGTAGGGATGTGTTGATACTGAAGCTTAGGGGAACTTTTGTCACGGCCTCCTTGGATGGACTCTGGGTTTGGGCGATTGGCGATACAGAGACGGAGAAATAAAATGTACATATAGTATAAGGAGTGTTAAAAAAGTCTCTGTATGCTAGTTGGAAATGAGAAACATGACGTACTGGTTGTGTGTGTGTGTGTGTGTGTGTGTGTGTGTGTGTGTGTGTGTGTGTGTGTGTGTGTGTGTGTGTGTGTGTGTGTGAAATCTGGTTGTGTGAGGGTTGTGTGCCGTATGGCATTGTAAAGTATGTGATGATAGTGTGAGGTGTGGGTAGTATGAGGTGTGGCAGCGTGAGGTGTAGCAATGTGAGATCTGGTGGTGTGAAGTGTGACAGTGTAAAGAGTATAAGAAGTGGCAATGTGAGGTGTGGCAATGTGAGGTGTGGCAGTGAACGATGTGTGTGAGGAGTGTGGTAGTGTCTTTAACTGCACGGTGATTTTACAAACTCCCCGTATAATTGGACACGCGATAAGACTAGTACGAAATGAAAGTGTATTGTGTTATTGGAAGACAAATGGGATCCGAGATGACATGGAGAGAGATTAAACGAGTCACCCCCAACACGACACCCACACCCGCTACACAACCCAACTCGGATCATGCACTAAGTGGACACCTTCTTGTTCGTTGTCACCCTCCTTCCCCACATCTCTCTCCCCCCTTCCACCCCAGTTCCCTCTCCTCTTTCCCCGTCCCCCTTCCACCTACCCCATCTACCCTCAACATTTCCTCTCCCGCTCCTCTTCTTCCACACCAGTCTTTCTCTCCGTCTTCTCTGTCTCCTCCTCCCCCCCTCCCCGCAAAGCAATCTCTCCTTCCCTCCCCTACATAACTTTTCTTTTTCCCCTCCCTCCACAGCACTTTCCTTTCCGTCCCCCACACCACTTCTTTCCCTCCCCCAACACTATTTCTCCCCTTCCCCTCCCCCACACCACTTTTCTCCTTTTCTTCCCGCCACAGCACTTCTCTCTTTCCCCTAGACCACTCGTCTTCCTCCCCCCTCCCCTTCTGCTCAACCACACCACTCCTCTCCATCCTCACCTCTTGCACCAACCCTTCACCCTCTCCCAAGCATCCCTCTGTAACCACTGCTCACCTTCCTGCCATTCCACTATCCCACACCATCCCTACTCTATAGTTGCTCCCCCCACCTTAGTCTTGCACCATTTACCCCTTTGATCTTGCACCACTATGTCTCCTTCACCCCCACCCCTTCCCCCTCCATCCACACCACCCATCCCTGCAACCTACGTCATCCTCCTCTTCCGCCTACTGTTTACCACTCCATCCACACCACCCCTTCCCCCTCTGCCCACTTCATCCTTCCCTCCCTCTCACGCCATCCCTTCCTTCCTCCTTCCACACCTCCCATCCTCTCCACCCCCTCCCACACCTCCCATCCTCTCTACCTACACCATTCATGCTTCTCCTTCACCCCTCCCTCCACACTCCACTCACATCACCTCCCCCTTCCCTTCCCACACCATCCTCCTCCACACCACCCCTTACCACCCACACCACCCCTTACCACCCACACCACCTCCACCAGCGCAAGAAGTCGCCATCAGCACCAGAGAATACACCGGTTGTTGCTTCATATATACACATTAGACTCATTCAGTGTCTGCCGCAGTGACTGTTGTGGGATTTTAGAGGAACAGATTATAGGACGGAGTGACAATATTAACATTAGTAATTTAGCATTATAGTTTCCTGACTATTTATATAATCTAATCTCTGAATCTTTATCTTCTTTACAGTATAGGTATATCCACTTTCACGGCCTTCTTGAACAAGCTTTTTGCTCGCCACCATGTAATGTTTGATTTATTTTTGTGTGCTGTTACATCTGCAAACAGGAACGATAAAACAGGAAGTCGAACCACTGAACAGGCTCTGTTTGTTCGATGGCAATGATTTCACATGAGAGGTGGAACTAACGTATGTGTGTGTGTGTGTGTGTGTGTGTGTGTGTGTGTACCAATCTTGTTTCACGGGTCAAACAGAAGATTTATAGCCACATACTGACATGGGTTTCAGCATGTAGGTACAATCTTCCAGATGGACACATTCTTTACCACGTGAAAGTTTTGAACAGCCTTACTAAGCCATTACACCTCACAAAAGAATAAATGAACATAAAGAGTTCTCTTACCCTTACTTCAGCTGGATATATTTTTCCTGCCTGTGTACTAGCTTTAAGGGAATATAAAGATGTAAGTCAGAAGAGCATAAACATCTACTCGCCTTACATCTTACACGCCTGCATTAGTCCTCCCTCTCCCTTCGTTTTCTCTGAGTGTCTTTTGGTACTTTTAATTTTTCGCCAATTCGTCCATGATTTACTTTACAATGTGTTCCATTATGAGGTGCTTGTTTCGTGAGCTGCCAAAATTAATTACGTTTATTACCAGTTAATTAACAGCTCGTGGCCTATGCGGCTTTGGAGAGATTTATAGGCAACGATGACTTTCAGATTGACGCTTACAGCAAACGGTTGAAGTTATTGTATCTTATTTCGTTATTAGTACTGCGGTGGCTCAATCGGTAGAGAGGTGGCCTGCAGTCCTACCGGACCGAGGTTCAAATCCCCGCTGGGGCAGGGAACAGTTTAAGGATTTGAATTTCATAAAAGCAGACTTTACCGATCTACTAGAAGACCCGCCGACATGTCGTAAAAGTACCCCCGCTAATACCAGTACACCAGTCCTGTATGAGACAGTCCTAGCATGTATTCAATATGGACGGTAGGTGTTAACGCCGAAGTGGTGACATGTAGAGGTGCATGGTATGTAGGGGCCTTGAGTGCAGGCAGTGAAGCCTATGCCCAGAGTCGGACACATAAAAAAAGAAAAAAAAAAAAAAAAGACATTCAGCTCAGGAGAGACCTTTTGCACTGAAGGAATTAGCAGACCCAACCTCTCTGTCTTCGCCATAGTGTTGAATCTCTCTCCACACTAGTTCTTTCAATCATTTGTGGTCTGTTGAACCCTTTGCTTGCATCCATTCCCTATTACGGAGGGCACGCAGCACCGATCTTGCTACACACACACTGTCCTCCCTTTCCTATCCTGTTCTCCAGTGCATGTGTTATCCGGTAATCTCTATCCTTCATCTCAATGTAATCAAGTGGTCAGCTCTTCCTCAATCTCCCTTTCCCTCTGCCTTTGACCTCAAGTTTCTTAATGTCACCAAGTACCTTGAAATGAATGGATCTTGATTTTTACTCCCTTTTGTTCAGGTTTCTTGGAGAGGACAACTTTTTGCACACTCAGCTTTTGAGTCTTTTTTCATTTTTCCGGGTGCATTTTTCTGCTATTTTTCCTCTCTTCTGTTTATTCTTCTTTTCTTTTTGATCTTCTTTTCTTGTTTTTTCATTCTTCTTTCTTCGTTTCTCTTCTTCCTTCTAGTCTTCGTTTTTCCTTTCTTTCTTCTGCTTTCCTCTCTCCTCTCTTCAGTACCTGGCTATTTCAACACATCTTAAGTCAGAAAAGTTAAGGACGAGAGGTTTGTGTGCTGAGGCCTGAACCCCTCGCTCTCCGATGACTAGGATAAACCAACAAAAACCTTCCAACACAGCTCGCCAGGAATAATGGGTGTCCACAGAGATTAGCACTGACACTGGCCGCCTAATGACCTCGCATTTGTAACAGGTAAAACAGGACGTGGAGGCAGTGGGACCAGATTAAGAAGTGACAGATGGACAGTGCTATGGTGGGCTAAAGTGGAGGATGGTATAAAGAACTGGTATTTGCGACAGCGACCGAAAAATTCTTGACGATCCTATGGTAAACCTGGCATGCTTTGCAGTGACTTAGAGGAACGATTTATTGTATAGACGCTTAAGAATACAAGGCATAGCAATCTATCTGTCTGTCTGTCTGTCTGTCTGTCTGTTTTTCTGTCTCTGTCTGTCTGTCTGTCTATCTGTCTATCTGTCAGTCTATTTGTCTGTCTAGAATGTATCTATGTATGTATGTATGTCTACAGCCAGAAGCCTTAATCCCGGAAGGAGTGGTCACAAACGAATCGCATCCTTATAACCCCCACTATCAGGCTGCCTTCTCTCCAGCTCTCACCTTCTTTCTCATATACCTCTCCACCTTATCCCTCAACCGAAAATACAAGGTGATTCAGAAAAAAAAAATGAAAATGGGTTAATGAATGCCGCTGCTTTAATTTTTAGCTCTAGATAATTTCCGGACTTTTTATATATTTATTTGTTGTAATGGATGGGGTAGGATACTTAACACTGTTCCAGAACTAACTCAACCCAACAAAATCTTCTCTGTGTTAGCCTGAGATCACGAGAGGGTTAACATAAGTGCGGAAGACGGATGAACGTTCCTTCCCTGTCTCCTCAAAGAAAGGTGATCCAATTTCCTTATCTTAACCCCTTGAAGTAAACGGCATTGCAGGGGTGAGGTGGGTGTTGACGGACGACCCTGGTGTACGGTAAGGGTGAGTCGGTAACCATATAAGGAGACTGCCAGGAAGGTCACCCACAAAAGCCCGCACACTCGTAGGTAGAGAAGGCTTCGTTGCACTTTTTTCAGAGCGATTTGTTTTGCACGATTCTCCTTAACATCCCCTTGTAGTACACCTTAAAGCCCTCCTATACGCCTCTATATCTTCTTGATCTGTGAAGGTTACCCATAAAAGCCTGTGCTCTCATTGGTGTTGGAGTTTTTCGTAACACTTTGTTCTTAGCAATTTAATTTGCATAGTATATCTTAATGTCCCCTTGTATGCTATCATGTCTTTCTGATCCATGAAGGGTATGCACAACAGACCGTATTCTCGCCGGTATGGGAGGCTTCTTAACACATTTTTCTGACCTATTTAATTTGTAATTTGCACCTTAATGTTACTATGTTTGATTTGTATGTAAAACGTAATGAGTAAAATACATCACATAGGAACAAGTAATAAGAAACCCTCCAAGCGAACAGGAATGCTATTTAGACCAGCGATGGGCATATGGACACATCCTTAAGGAATTCAAGTTGGTAGTTTTGAGATGGCTGGGACTTGAGAAACTGCCGTGAATTATTTGAACCTTTCCAGTCATGTTTGTCTCTCCTAATGTGAAAGAAATTATTTGGAACTAATAGGAGTATATTGAAAAGACGTCAGTGTAATTAAATATTGCTTTTAATTACCTGTATGATTAGGCGGGTCCACTGCCTGGTTATAAAAACGTCCCCCACTTACTCCCCTATCCCCCTAAAAAAAAAGGAGGGTGGACTGCGGGAGGGGGGCAATTTAAGGCTGCAGTCCACAGGGTTCAATATTTCAGATGAACCTTAGGCCACAAAAGCAGCATCCACTTTTAGATTCTCTCTCTCTCTCTCTCTCTCTCTCTCTCTCTCTCTCTCTCTCTCTCTAAGTTTAGTATAATTATTCACTTACCTGTTACTAAGATATAATTGTACTCAGAAGTATCTCAATCGTTGCGGCAGAAAATCCGCCTTGAATACCTAGCAAAGCAGTGAAGAGGCTAAGAAAGTTTAACAAAAAAGCATATTGGCATAACTGTATAATGCGAAGAGCGGGTGAAAGTCTCTGCCGAACTTTAAAAAAAAAAAAAAAAAAAAGAATGAAAATAAAAAATAAAAATAAAATCCAAAAAAGCCTGTGTTGAGTCAGTCCGCGTCAGCCTCCCGGAAGGAAATTGCGGGTCTGAAACGTGAGAATGACGTCAGCTGGTGGAGTGGAGTGGAGTGGGGTGAATTGAAGTGGGGTGGAGTGGAGTGGAGTGGAGTGGTGTGGGTGGAATGGAGTGGAGTGAAGTGGGGTGAGGTGGTGTGGAATGAAATGGGATGGAGTGGAGTGGAGTGGAGTGGAGTGGAGTGGAGTGGGGTGGAATGGAGTCGAGGGGAGTGGAGTGCGGTGGAGTGGAGTGGAGTGAGGTGGGATGGAATGGAGTGGAGTGGAGTGGGATGGAGTGGAGTGGAGTGGGGTAGAGTGGAGTGGAGTGGAGTGAGGTGAAGTGGAATGGGGTGAAGTGGACTGGGGTGGGGTGGAGTGGAGTGGAGTCTGTGGAGTGATACCTCTGTGATCACCCTGCCTAACACTCTAGCTGGCCTGCGATCGGACCTTCCTAAGAAATGGAAAGTAAAGCGGAGAATACTTCAAGCATTTCCAGAATTTTTATAAAGTAGAACAGTCCAGCTTAGAAGTTTGCCAACCATATCGAGATGGGAGGGGGGAGAAAATCGACCTCACAATCTTAGAAACTAAATACAGTCGTCTTTCATCTTCCTTTATAAAATCTTAGAGACCGAGTGACATAATTCACATCATTTTTAACCTCTTTAGGCCGCGGTGTTTCATTCTAACCAGGATTAATTAGACAGAACAGCAAGCAATTAGTGTGCCTCTGAATTTTACGCCTCGGTAAGCGGAATTGTTAAAAGTGTCTGGGAGTAACACGAGCAAGTTGCAGGTCATTCCCAGCCACTTAGGAGACTGTTATGATATCCACTTGGCTTCACACAACGGGGAGATGAATCACGAGAATGCAAACTGTCTCAGGCTCCTATGACTCACGCTCAGCTGGATAAAATGACCTGGCGTTTTTGAAGGAGGTTCCCTAACATCTCTTCCTCAGCTATTTATTTTTGGATCCGGCTGGTTAATATAATTTTGTACTTAACTTGTGAAGGGTATGGGTATATTGCAATGGCCTGACCAACACAAAAGATGATAGTAACGTAAAGTAGGTAAAATAAATCGCTTAGGAAAAGGTGTTAGGGAGCTTCCTTAACCGATGGGAATGCGAGCCTTACTCTCAGCAGAATAAAATCGTCTGACGTTAGTTTGAACAGAATACTCGAGTGGGTTATTCCTGTCTGTTTTTTGCGCTTAAGACTTCCTAACAGATTTTCTTTAGCGATTTATTTTACAAGTTACGTTATAAGACCCTCTTATATTTTACTGATGCAAATTACGTTGATACTGAAGAGACTACATAAATAATATACAAGAGATTATTATCGCATTAGTACTATACCGTTACCATTATTATTATTATTATTATTATTATTATTATTATTATTATTATTATTATTATTATTATTATTATTATCATTATTATTATGTCTATTAAATTCGTCTCATAAGCAGCAAGAATAAACAAGCCAGATGTCACGGGCACCAGGGGGTCAAGGTGTAATATGCAAAATAAATCGCTGAGTAAAAGGCAATGAGAATACCGCGGAGTGAGGGTACGGACGTGGAGGGAATAATGCACTGGGATATTATCAAGGTGGAAGCTAGATCAAGGTTAGTGATGTTACCTTGAAGACTGCTGATGTGCTGAATATATCTCCCTACCAAAAAGTTATAGCATTGAACTGGACGAGGGTGATGCTAATGCTGTTTTTAAAAGAGAAGGAGGAAGAAGAGGAGGAGAAGAAGAACAAGAAGAAAAACAAAAAAGAGAAGAATGAGAGAAAAGAGAAAAGAAAACAGGAAAGAGAAAAAAGAAAGGAAAACGGAATTATCATCAATCAGACAATCATTTTCAACTGGTTTTACTGATTAGATAAGGCCAAATTATAAACACGGAAAGTATCTCATGCATATCTTGTTTATTTGGCATTTCGTGATCTTAATAAAGGTCTAGTATAGCAGACAGACAGACAGTGGGAAGCCGTATGATTTTTAGAGTTTTTTTCATGTCTTATACACAAATCAAAGCAGGATGGGTAGCTTACATAAACTGTGACGAGGCGGCGTGAAAGAGGAAGTGTTGTTCAATGGCGCATCATCACCGTCAGCTGCGAACCGCCTCGGGAACCACGAATCTGGCTTATGCACGGTTCATGTACAGTTAGGGTCAATAGTTCCTTTACACTGCCTCGAAACTGTGCCAGAACCTAATGAAAGCTTGCCGAATCTGTCATCACCATCATCATCGTCGTCATCATCATCATCATCATCATCATTCCCACTTAAAGGTACTATCAACATGCCCAGTGAAATAGACTACACAGAGTCCACATATCATTCAAGCCTTCGGAGTGCTGCCTTCATCTCACAAACCTAACCTTCCTCATGTGATTATTTTTCTTAGTCTAACTAGTAACATTAAGGGATTTGGAAAGGTTTTTTCTCTTTGCATTATTTCGAAACCCCTGACTTGTTGTTGTTGTTGTTGTTGGTGGTGGTGGTGGTGGTGGTGGTGGTGTAGTATCAGGCTTGTCAGAACGTGCACCCGGTGGACTGCAGACTGATATTGCTCCTCTCTTGACGTGTAAAAGAAATATTGGCAACAACTGTTATGTGTAATTTCACGGGAATTTAGCTCACCATTCTGTTTCATTCCCGGTCTCCTCATCCTCAAACCCCCTTCCTGTCGTCACTCTTCATTCTTCTTCCATGAGGGGAATCCATAGCCTCCCCTCCCTCCCTGTCTACCATATCACTCCACCTTTCCCTCTCGCTCCTCCTTTCCCTCTCACTTTTCCTTTCCCTCTCACTCTCTCTTTCTTCTTCGTTAACCTGCTTTTAAAGATGTCTGTTTATAATGTACGTCTTGCTGTTCACATGAAAACCAAATGAGCGTCAAATCTGTGTGGTGTGTTCATCCTATACCTGTCGTATCTCCCCCTCTCCCTGTCGTAACTTCCCCTCTCCCTGCCGTAACTCCCTCTCTCCCTGTCGTAACTCCCCCTCTCCCTGTCGTAACTCCCCCTTTCCCTGTCGTAACTCCCCCTCTCCCTGGCATATCTGTCTGTCTGTCTGTCTCTCTCTGTTATATCTGTCCCTTTCCCTGTCATATCTATCCTTACTCCTCTCATCATCTCTTCTCCTTGTCATGACTGTCCTTTTACATCTCTCTTCCCTGTCATCATCTTTTTTACAACTCTCTCTCCCCTTATCCCTCTCATAACCTCCACTTTCCCTTCTCTTTCTCCCTGCCAAATCTCTCCTCTGCATTTCTCTGCAATAATTCTTCACTTCCCTTTCTCTATCCATGCCATAATGCTCTCTCCCCCTGCCTTCCCTATCCCGCTCTCTATTATAACCGTCTCCTCTCCCTGTCTCTCCCTGAACTCCCCCACTATCTCTCTCACTCATTGTCCTTGCTTAAATCACCATGCCCCTGCCTGTCCTTGTCATAAATCTCCCTATCCCTGTTCCCGTCGTAACTCTTCAACCACCCTACTCGTCTCATCGAAATCAGGCCATAAATAAACAGGTCAGAGTGACATGTCAGGGTAGGGCTGGTGTCGGGTCATGCCAGGGTAATGAAAGGTGCCAAACTAGGGCAGGTTGGCGCCAAATCAGGTCAGGGCAGATACACCAGGTCAGGACAGGAGATAATACTTTGAGGCATAACAGGCTCTCGGGTTTAAGGAAATATGTGTTCAGGAGTATGGTAAGCCACCTAAATTCGTGTCTTAAGCCTAGTCAGTCCTTGGCTATTTCGTATTTCATTTGTTTTGTACTCGCATGATGTGTAAAGCTGATATACTTAAACGCATTCGGACTGCTGGACCACGTTGTTATCTTAGTAATTGTTGGTCAGGAATGTCTCAGTTATTTCATTTTGCTGGTCTTCAAAATTCAGGTTATTAGCTATCACATCTTTTTAGGTGATCAAGGCAAAATTATCCAGCAGGGAAAAGTATAGTATATTAGTTATCATATTTTGTGTGTCTGTTAGTGTGTTTTTTTTTTTTTTTCTGGTCCACAGTGTTCAACATCATAACTAGCAATTTTCTTCTTCCCATTTTTTTTTTTTTTAGGTGATCAGTGCAAGCCTAACCAACAGGGGAAAATGCAGTATATTAGCTACTATATTTTGTGTATCTTGACCATGTGGGTGTGTGCGACTCTCTCCCTCATTGCAATGTCGGTTTCACTCTCCAAGATTCCTGCCGCGACCTAGAGTGACCCGTGGCCCTCCACCCACAACCGCACCCACCACTCCACACCCACTTTTCCTTCTACCACTCCACCTTTCTCTAATCCACATTCACTCTTCCTTGTCCACCCATGGTATTCTCCACTCCACAGTCATATCTTCTCCACCACCCAATCTATCTCCAGGCCAAACATTTTTTTCCCTTCCCTCTAAGTCTCTGTCCAATTCCACTCTTTTTTTCCCTCCCCACCCACCCCACCCTCCACTCCACACGCACTGTTCCCTCTCCACGCTTAATATTCCCTCTGCACACGCACTGTTCCCTCTCCATTCGTAAATTTCGTCTCCACTTCCATTCACTGATCACTTCATCCTCATCTATAACCTATATATGACGTTTCAGCTAATTGTACTCCGCTCCACAGATCATCTTATGTTACTCCATTACACTATACACTTACTCCACCTTGAAGCAGTATATATCCTCCCAACTCCTTCCATCATTTGACTCGACAACAAAACATACTAAGGAACAGTTTCACCTACTTCAGTGTCTTACTCACCTAAAATCCACACTGAAACGGCATCTTCCACTTCATTTTCAACCAGCATTTCATTCCACATCGTCTCACTTCAATCCACACTTCCATCTCTACCATCCTACTTCTCCATCTACTTAACATCCACTTTAAACTTGCCTCTTCCACTTCACCCCTCTCCAGAATTCCACCCCACACCAACTCAACCCAGCCAACCTGCTCCTCATCCATCATCAACTCAGCAGAGGTGTTGAGGGAAGAAAGGAATGTGAGAGAGAAATGAGAGGAGACGAGAGCCATGCAAGAGGAAAATAAAGAAGAAAAACACTGAAGGGAAACAAGGGAAAAAGAAGGATAACTAGAGAAGTCCAGGGAAATATGAGGGAAACATACAAGATGGAAAACGAGGGGAAAAGAGGGAAGTTTAGTGCCCCATTGTCCTCCTCTTGACGGACGCCCCCCAGTTCACCTCGCACCCCTTGTGATGGTCTGGCAGCAGCAGGTGTCGCCCTCATAAACCCACCTGTCTCGTACAAGGTGAGGTGGAGTGAAGGTGTTTGGTTCGCTCTTTCTCCCGTGTGTGTGTGTGTGTGTGTGTGTGTGTGTGTGTGTGTGTGTGTGTGTGTGTGTGTGTGTGTGTGTGTGTGTGTGTGTGTGTGTGTGTGTGTGTGTGTGTGTGTGTGTGTGTGTGTGTGTGTGTGTGTGTGTGTGTGTGTGTGTGTGTGTGTGTGTGTGTGTGTGTGTGTGTGTGTGTGTGTGTGTGTGTGTGTGTGTGTGTGTGTGTGTGTGTGTGTGTGTGTGTGTGTGTGTGTGTGTGTGTGTGTGCACTAATCACTGACATTGCTGGTAAAAGGAAAATTATATCTTTCAGTCAGAGAACCTAATATTTACGTTATTACTACCCGACGATTATATTTACGGTAGAGGACCACCAAAATAGTTAAAGATTTAGTGAAAATTGTTCTAATGCAGTTCAACAAGTCTCACCTGAGCCAATAAAAGCGCCTAGAGGTGAAAAAATTACAATATAAAAATATCACAAAACCTAAGATGTTAAATTAAGAACGCCATCCACAAAATGTAAACAGAACCACATAAGAGAAAGCTCCATATACTACTCTGAGGGTCGAATAATTCAATAATAAAATGCTCTGCAGTGCCAAAAAATACTGAAACATTAAAAAAAAACATGAAAACCGAAGAAGGCATGTTACTACTGCACAATAAAGGAGAATCTTGCCACCAACATTTATTTATTTATTTATTTTTTTCATTTATTTGTCTTTAGTCTCTTCTTTGTTAGCCAATGTCAAGGTTTTGAGAAATCAATATTTGTATATATTCAGCCTTTCACATAAACTGGGAAATTGAGGAAGGAATTATAGAAATGCTTTATTATCTCTCTCTCTCTCTCTCTCTGACACACACACACACACACACACACACACACACAACTTTAAAATCCACCATGCAATTTTCCTTTATAATTTTCCAAAGCCTTATATATGACGTAACCCACAGTTGTTCCATAAAATAAAATAAAAAACTCTTATCTGAAGCCCAATCGTCACCTGATATTCCTTAATGCAGTGTCAATGTCCAGGTTTTTCCCTCCATCCCTAAGTTGCGCTGTGGGATGGGAAAATAGAGGAAAAAAAAGAAGAAAAAGAAAGGAAAAAAAGGACCGTACCCCATGCCCGTCCACTTTTTACTCCGCCAAGAAAATGCAACTTTGTCTTTACATTAATTTGTTTGCTTATCCCAAGTGCAATATATTTCTGTTACGATCACTGAACTATGAAAAAATAGAAAAAAAAAAATGAAGAAACGGGATGTGTCAAAACGAGTGCCAGAACCCCCCTTTTTTTTTCCCTTCGTTTTTCAATTTTTTATCTGAACAAACCAAAGGAGGCTACGTGAAAAAAGCGAACAATCTAGCACCTTTATCCTTGGGGTATTACTTTAATTTTTTTATATTTGCTTTCGCCATACGGTTTTATTCAGCTTAGGGAGGGTCCGTTTTACTGAAGGGGTAATGAAGGCTCAATCGAATACCTTCAGTTTAAAGGTCTCTCCTAAGCTAAAAATTCTCTCCTAAGCTAAAAAGTCTCTCCCAAGCTAAAATGTCTCACCTAAGCTAAAAAAAAAAAAGTCTCTCCTAAGCTAAAATATCCTAAGCTAAAAAGTCTCTCCTAAACTAAAAAGTCTCTCCTAAACTAAAAAGTCTCTCCTAAGCTAAAAGTCTCCCCTAAGCTAAAAAGTCTGTCCTAAGCTAAAATGTCTCTCCTAAGCTTAAAAAAAGTCTCTCCTAAGCTAAAAAATTCTAAGCTAAAAAGTCTCTCCAAAGCTAAAAAGTCTCTCCTAAGGTAAAAAGTCTGTCTGAAGCTAAATACAATTGTTTGATAGTAGCATGAAGAAGATTAAAGAAAAAAGAATGATGCTATTGTAAAGAAAGATTAAAATCATTACTTGCCCATTATATATCTGTTTTTGTCTTCTTCTTATCCTTCTTCTTCCTCTTCATCTATATTTTCTTCTACTCTTCTTCCAATTCTTCTTCTCCGTCTTTTACTTCTTCTTCTTCTATATATCACATCCAAATCACCATTTATAAGTAATGAACATGTTTAGTTGATTATACTGTTCAGGTGGTGCAGGTTGTTTGATTAATTAACCAGATAAGGAGATTAATGCTAATAAACGATTGAGGATATTAATAATGATAATCGTAAACACAGGAGATAGCGTTAATTAAGCTCACTGTCAAATCTTCTGAGAACAGCAATTCATTGGCAGAGAAATAATAGGAATAATGATTTTTTTTATGGTAACAGGGACGAAAAAGATAAAGTGTATCACAGAGGAGGGAGAATGGGACAAAGATTAAAAGATGAAGTAAGAGAAAACCCAGAATAAGGGAAGTTTAAGCGGCAAAAGAGGAAGAAAGAAACAGTGACAAGAAAACAGATGAAGAAAAATGGAGTTGGAGAGAAAAGAAAAATACGCCCTCCGTCTGCTAGTTTGATCACAGAATTTTAGACAAATTTTAAAGACATATACCTGAATTGGAAATAGCTTTGAAGGAACGAAATTAAGACTAAATGAGACAAAATGAGGAAAATGAAGACTGAATTAAACAAAACAAAAGTCGTGAGATGTAGCAGAGGGTCAGAGCACAACAGTAAGAGAGTAAGTCTAATGATGGAAGATTTATATATCGAAAGCTTTTTTTACTTTAGGAATCTAGGGGTTGACACCGGAGCAGACGGAACACTGTAAGATGGAGAAAACTATATGACAGACAAAGGGGTTAATGCACTAGGGCACCGAGAAGCGTGTGGAAGGATGGATCATTGTCTGTTCAAGGGAAGGTCGGTATGCATGAAAGCAGTGTGGTTCCGATTATACTCTATGGGTGCTAGACGTACGACCAACATGATACGGACTGGTAAACGGTGGAAGTCTTCTTTTGTGACGTGAAATAGTTTGACGGAGATAAATGACGCTGAAAGAGATTTGGAAGTAAACACAGAATGCTCGAGAGTGTTGATCAGACCAGTGTGTGCGTGACAGTGATGTGGGTATGTTGAAAGGATGATGAAAGATTGATAAAAACGACAGATCAGATGTAGGGAGTGGAAGTAAGGAGGAGGGCAACGAGAAATGAAGGATAATATGAATAATATTATGAATCACATAAGTCCGATCATCCAAATATCTACAACATACAAGAAATGAATCGGCTGGGGTAAACTACAATGATAGGCTGTGAACGTTTCAGGAATGTTTTTATGTAAACACTGAAGACAGCAGGAAGACTGGAATCGAGCGAATGAGGTTGCTTTCTCCTGTCTGGGGCGCTACCCCACTGGAGAGGGTAAGAGCGAACAAAAAATAAATAAATAACATTAGAGCTGAAGTGCATAGCAAGTGAAGTAGCAAAAGGTGAAACATGGATGGTCATATTAAGAGAGTGTGGAGGGAAATGGAAAAAAAAAAAAAAAACTCAGTGTACTTCTCATATAAAGTTGACCAAATGTTACCAGTAAAGTTGCGGCAGAGAGTCGAGAACAGATCAAAATAACGAGGGGAGGGGGAAGATGTCAAAGCAAAATACACCAACACAGAAAAAGAAAATATATGAGACATGAGAAAAAGGAGTTCACGTATCTCACGCACAATTAGCCCCTTAAGCCGTACTAAAGCAACTTTTTACTCCCACAATGACTAATTTTACTCGCACGCACTCGGGGCAAGGGTCATAAGTCTCACGGGCATGTTCTGAGCCGCTACAGATAAAGAACACATTTTGTATTTTATTCTTTCTATTTCCAGGAGGTTTCTCTCTACTTAGAATATACTATAAGTACTGAAAATTCCAGAAATAGTCTTCACTTGTTCACTACAAGGGAGGGGGGTTTCTAAGTTGAACTGAAGAGTCTGAGGTTAACTAGAAAAGATGCAAGCGGTACCCTGGTTCTTGGGATTAAGGACATCATCTAATTCTATATGCCACGAATTATCTACTCAGCAATTTATTTCGATTAAAGTCAGACAATTTTACTATGCTCAAGAGAAACCAGCGGCACAATAAAGGATAAAACCTAGCAAGATTATTGTTATGGTTGAGTATAGAGAACTTCGCATCATATTCCAGCTCACGACACAACTGTTTTATAATGATTATATAAACCGTTAGAAAACATGAGGCCACTTCAAAGGTAAATAAAATCGCGCGCCTGTGGCAAAGCTTGAATAATCAAAATTTGTGTTTACGACTGAGGGTTACTGAAGGCTGTATATAAACCTTAGTAGGAAAGAGTTCACTCCGGCTTTTAATAAATTCATCAGTCGCAGCAAGAATGAAAGAGTCAAGATTACTCTCAGAGTCAGAAAGTTAAGAATAATACGTAATGAGGAAGGAGTGGAGCGAAATGGGGATTAGGAGTCTGGAGACGTATTCATATCATTCACACTGTCCTAGTAATGTACAAGCAACAACAAAAAATATATAATAACTCTGTGCGTTTTTGTTATGAAACATGGAACAAGGAGCTTTGAAATACAGCAATGCATGTCCTGTTTTAGTTGCCATCCACTATTTTTTAGTATGACACTGACTGAAGCAAAGTGTTGTAGTTTCAATGTGAATTTTTAGTTTCTCAGAATTACCAGATATACAGGAACTTAAGTAAAAACGTCACTCATATCCACATTACTCAAACTTGTCATGAATTATACTTGGTTCTTCATTACACAGAAAAAGAAATAGTAGTTTCGTAAGCTTTTGTGAATTTTTGCAGAACTGGCTGAATTACCTGAAACAATCCATAGTCAAGCTTTCCATTATGTTTCGCTTGTTGTAAATACTCTCATCACCACTAATGAAGATGGATGTCTGGTTGACTGTACACCCTCTGCCCTGTACCCAGTCCTGGCTCTTGTGTTGGACAGAAGGGATGAGCAGGAGTGGGTGAAGTGGGCGTAAACGTACCAAGATGATTCTCGGGGGAAAAAAAAAAAAAAAAAAAAGAGGATGGACCTATCGACAGATAGATAGACAGATAGACATTGATAGACTGATAGATATACAGATAGACAGATATAAAAACAACAACACAAAGTGGAAAAATAGGAAATTGAAAGAACAAGCTGAAAAGGAGAGAAAATACAATTTGTACAAATTAAAAAAGGACAAAATTATATGCTTTCATTCGCGCTAAGAACACCTATATTTCGGTCTTCCTGCTAATTTCCATATTTATCCATTAATATTTTTTTACAACTCGCTAGATATACAAGCAAACAGAGAGATAGGAGTGACAGCATAGCCTTCATATAAGTTATTAAAATACATGAAGCCTAAACTTGGGAAAGAATGTATCAAATCTTGAGGGTCGATAAGAAAAGGCCCTCACCAAGGACTCCCAGGCCATTTAGAGAGGCGGTATTTCCACACACACACACACACACACACACACACACACACACACACACACACACACACACACACACACACACACACACACACACACACACACACAGTCACACACACACACAGTCACACACACACACACACAGTCACACACACACACACACAGTCACACACACACACACACACACAGTCACACACACACACACACACACACACACACACACACACACACACACACACACACACACACACACACACACACACACACACACACACACACACACACACACACACACCTGGATGTCACCCTTTATATTAATACTGTTGAGAGTAAAACAGTTTCTTATCCCATTCAGTCAAATGAAGTGCGTGTGTGTGTTTTTTTTTTTTTATTATTATCAGACCAATACCAGAAGATTTTATTCAGCTTATGAACCCTACTTGTGAGAGGGTTCATAAATGCGATATATAACCTCCTGGTTCAAAAAGTTTCTCTGAAAAAAATCGACTGGATGTAGGAGGAAAAAAAGCCCAAGGGACGTACTCATACTGACAGGATGAAAAGAGGCAGCATTTCAAACAGATCACACTATACACCCTAACACATGGACACCAACCTTTACAAAAACATTATTCACAGCAAAACAGTTCCCTTGGCGACGAGAGCAAAAGCATCATCAATAGAGTTAACTCCACATTGCCTACACACACACACACACACACACACACACACACACACACACACACACACACACACACACACACACACACACACACACACACACACACACACACACAAATACTAAATGAAGGCAGTATAGAGAATGTGTACTAATTTGCAGTTTAGTTTTGAAGCAGGAAATGATATCAGGTGGAAAAGAATGGAGGGAGTGGATGGGCTAGAGATCGAGTGAAGCTTTAATTTGGGTGCCATGGATTAACTTGTGATTAGGAGTCTTAGTGAGATGAATAGATAGGATTATTGCTGAGAAATGGAAAAAAAAAATGGGGAAAGTGAAAAAATGTGTGTGTGTGTGTGTGTGTGTGTGTGTGTGTGTGTGTGTGTGTGTGTGTGTGTGTGTGTGTGTGTGTGTATGAGTGTGTGTGTGTGTGTGTGTGTGTGTGTGTGTGTGTGTGTGTGTGTGTGTGTGTGTGTGTGTGTGTGTGTGTGTGTGTGTGTACTAGTATTTATGTTATGTGTATGGTTCCATTTCTCCTTACTTGCCAGCGATATCCAAAACATATTCCTTTTTTTTTTTTTTACTTCCAAGTATTTAAGAATGGGACAACTAAGCAAAGAGAGGGAGGCGGAAAGAGGAAGGCAAAGCAGAGAGAGGATAAGGGAGGGAGAGAGAGAGGCAGAGGGAGAGTATGGGAGGGAGAGAGAGAGACAGAGAGAGAGTATGGGAGGGAGAGGAAAGAAGGGAAACAACGCAGAAAGAGAGGGTAAGGAGATCGAGAATGAGAGGCAAAAAAAGGGTGGAGCCATCAGGAAGAGAAGAAAGGAAAAGTGATGAAGACGATAACCTTCACAAATTATATATCAGTTAACCCTAAAACCTCGTATTTCTCTCTCTCTCTCTCTCTCTCTCTCTCTCTCTCTCTCTCTCTCTCTCTCTCTCTCTCTCTCTCGTTTTCTTTTTGTCTTCCTTTTCCTTCGTAAATCTTCTTCCAAACAATGAGAGAAAGACAAGTGTTGAAAGGCGGGGGAGATAAAATAATGAACTGTGGAGAGAGAGAGAGAGAGAGAGAGAGAGAGAGAGGGGGGGGAAGGGTTAGGGAATGGGTGAGATGGGGGGAAGGGAGACAAGGAGGAGAAGGTTAATTCGTGAGTGAAATGGAGCGAAGAGGAAGAGGAAGAGGGAAGGGGAACGGGAAGGGTGGAGCAGAGAGAGAGAGAGAGAGAGAGAGAGAGGGGGGGGAGTGATGGAGAAGCTCACCTCCATAACTCATATCTCTTACTCCTCCCTGACACCACCTTATCTCTCTCTCTCTCTCTCTCTTTCTCTCTCAGTGAATATATTACCCACTCTACTACAACTATTTTTTTATTTTCTTTTACTTACATGCTCCAAATGGTTTTATTCAAATTAAGGGAGTCTTTACTTGTGGGAACTTATTATTCCCATTTTATCTTATTTTATTTTATACAGTTTTTTTTTACTGTCTCTAACTCCTGTCTCTAACTCCTATCTCTAACTCCTGTCTCTACCTCCTCTCTCTAAATCCTGTCTCAATCTCCTGTCTCTAACTCCTGTTTCT
This sequence comes from Coenobita brevimanus, assembly GCF_032717465.1. Taxonomy (NCBI): domain Eukaryota; kingdom Metazoa; phylum Arthropoda; class Malacostraca; order Decapoda; family Coenobitidae; genus Coenobita; species Coenobita brevimanus. The sequence continues at coordinate 5,960,039 of NC_136967.1, forward strand.
AACTCCTGTTTTTAACTCCTACCTCTGTTTAAAGTCTAACCCCTGTCTCTAATTCTTGTCTCTAACCTGTCTCTAACTCCTGTCTCTCTAACCCCTGTCTCTCTAACTCCTGTCCCTAATTCCTCTCTAACCTGTCTCTAATGCCTGTCTCTAACTTTTGTCTCTACCTCCTTTCTCCAACTCCTGTCTCAACCTCCTTTTCTCCAACTCCTGTCTCTAACTCCTGCCTCTAACTCCTGTCTCTAACTAATCTAAACTTCTGTCTCTAACTCTTGTCTCTAACACCTCTCTCTAACTCCTCTCAACTTGTCTTTAACTCCTGTCTCTTACTTCCGTCTCTTACTCCTTCCCTGGGTGAAGCTTCCACTGTACTGAATAAACATTCCTTTCGTTGATAAGGATGAGATGATAAATCTCTTCAACCTTATCTGCAAACCCCCTACCCCTCCCTAGCACCTTTTCCTAAGCGATTTATTTTGTGTTTACACCTTACTGTCCTATTCTGTGTTAAATAAATCCTTATAACAACACCATAGCCTGCATAAATAAGGTGCAAAAGGATACTGATCAACCATATACAAAAGTAAATCGCTATGGAGGAGGCGCTAGGAGTAACCGGCGAGAATATAGTGCTAAGAAATCCACATCCAAAATAGCGTGTAATTAAAACAGGGATTACGGGGATTTTCTTTATGCGATCATCATTTAAACAGAAGGAAAAGACAAACTAAACAGAACCTAAACAAGCAAACAGAAAAATTAACAAACTGAAATATACATCACTTAAGGCAGGTTGTATAGTCTGTCACCCACGTCTTCCGTCCACGTGTAGGGCATTTCTTTTTTTTTTTCTTAGTTTAGTATTAACCTCACCACTTTGAAACTTTATAAATCCCTAAAAACTATAAAATTTCAATCTCCATTACTAAAACATCCTCCGAAAAACAATCCACAAAAAGGCTACTGTAAATGAGTGATATTTGTTTCAGGTAAGGAGACTCTACATGAAAATCAGGTGTGAATTAGTGGGCCAACAGGTAACAAAGTGTCTATAGCGTCTGCGTGTGACTTTGTTATCAGGCTGACATTTTTGCAACAGTGTAGGGATGTAGCCAAGAAAGCAAGCAGGATCCAACACTTCATGGAGAAATCCTCATTCAACCCATTCATTATAACAGGATCGTTTATTAAATTATTCCTGCTGCATTCAGGTAATATCATCCAATTTAGGAGAGGGTTTTTGAACTTGGGTAGCTTGACATAACCTTCCTTAACCCATTGACTAAGAGAGGTTTTTCCAGTGTTGAATACGATTGTCTTGAAGTAACAAGAATGAAAAATCAAAGACGTTCCCGGGGTGAAGGGTTATAGAGAGACCCACTTAAGCATGGATATTATTAGACTGGAGGCCGTACAGGAAAAACAAAAGTAATCCAGTTGTTTTTCTCCGTAATAAATCATGCGAGGAAAGATTAGAAGAGCTTGACTTGTTTGCCTTATTACTGTGTCAGTCTGGGAGCAACTAAATCGAATACTTTAAAATGATAAATACTGACGGGCGTGTTTGTAAACTTATTTTCTCCCCCACCTTCAGCAACAGCCCCAGACAGTCCATTCTCCCATTCAGAGTTCGACTGGGCATTGAGCTATTCTCAGTTTCAGGAAGTAGCAGAAATTATCTACAAAATCACGTACTTGGGCTGAAGGAGTTAAGCAGAGAGCCAGATAATCATGAACTGGATGGATAATTTGATAGCTCTCTTTGTTTTTCATTCATAAATACCTTAGTTACCTTCCAGAATATACTAAAAATATGTATCTGTTACGAGAGAATCAAGACCCGTTTCCAATTGTTATTCAATCTCGACAAGAGTGTATTTCCTTAACCTAATCGTAAATCAAACACAGTACCCTGCCTTAAGGATAATCTTTGGTACAGGTCCCTCCTCCTGGCTCCACCTGTGCAGTTATCTAGCTTCATGTGGCAGGCTAAATATACTCACGGACAAAACAGTAAGGAAAAAAATACTACCTATTTGTCTCTGACAGTGACAGAAGTTAATTTGCTAAGTATTTGTATTTCCTTTTGTGTAAACCTCGAAAGACAAAACCAGCAGTATATGTGTGTTCCTATATATATATATATATATATATCAAGACATACAGATAAACAGCTACTGATATATATATATTAAAACCCTACCTCACATATTACCACGGATAACATTGATATAGACGCCTAAACAGCTTTCACTTTGTCCTTTTTACACTTGACTGTCCTCACTTTTTTCCTTCCAGCTTTGGTTTCAAGGATTAATGGGCGGAATGGAGTCATCTGCTTCACTCACCTTTTATTAGTCTGGCGAACAGATGGCATTATAATACTATGTCCTTGATTTTTGTCTCAGTTGGTTGACACTCTGTATGAGGAACATGCGAGTATTTTGCAGACTTTCATAAACTGTATCTTTCATTCCATCAGTCAGTCAAACAATCACTCAATTATGCAGTCATGAGAAGGGTGGTTAATGATAAGAGTCTTGCAGTGATTAGAAGGCTAGCTGGTGTTTAAGTTAATAAAAATAACTTGTGATCAGAGAGCTAGTTGGTGTTTAAGCTAAAAAAAAATATATATAAACTCTCGGTGATCTGTCAGCAGTTAGTATTTGATAATAGAAATAGTTTTGCAGTGATCTGAAAGGTAATTAATGTTTAGGTTCTTTGCAGTTAGTTCTGTTTCCCCTTATTCCTTCTTTTTTATATACAGTCTTCCTTTATTTTCTTCCCTGAAACAGCATTATCATCCTCCTGCTCTCTTCTTTTCTTCCTCTTTTCCTCCTCCACCCCCTCCTTATCTTCATCTCACAGTCATCTAACTAGCTGTTTTCTTCCATGCTTTCCACTTCTTTCGTTTCATCCAGCTTCCTTTTATTTGAGAAGTTTCAGATTGTCACATTTCCTTACGTATCTTTTTGTATTATTCTTTTTATCACTAGCCTTCTTTTTCTATAACATACAGTATTTATCTTGTTTTATTCATACATTTCTTTCTTTTACCCTTTTAAGTCTTCTTTCTTTATCTTTAGCTCTATACCTTCTTCCTAGTGTTCCCTTTTTTATCGTTTTTTTCTCAATTTTTTTTTTGGGGGGAGGGTTTCTACATTATTTCCTCTCAGTCTTCCTTTTTATACTACTGTAATATTCTTTCTTTTCTTCCTCCCACATCACCTTTTTTTACTTACCTTTCGTACTATCTCTTGTCCAAATCGTCCTTTTTCTAGCCTCTAGTTCTCTTAGACTTTTCCAAATATTCGCTTTCTATTTGTAGCTCTTTTCTTTCCCTCCCACCCATATCTACCGTTTGATAATTTGCTAAAATATTCAGTTTCTAGTTCTAGTTGTCTTTTTCCAATTTAACCACCTTCCCTCTCGTCTTTTTTTTATTAAACTTTATCACATTCTTGTCTTTTCTCATTCTATATCTTTTTTTTATTTTCATTTTCTCATTTTCAGATTTTTTTAATAGTCATAGTTTTCTTTCTTCCTCTATCATGTCTTTCCTTTTTACTCAACTCCCTGTTTTTCCTTCCAAATATTATGTTACGTTTTATTCTTTTTTTTTTTATTTGTTTTTTCACGCTGTGATAATTTGTTTCCCTTACATATCTTCATTTCCCCTCCATATATTTTTTTTCCTTTCACATCTTTTATTGTCAGTAATAGTTCTCTCCTCTTTCCTTTCCACATTATCCGTTTTACGCCCCTTGATCCATTTTTTCTTCCCTGACTCCATCTCTCTCTGTCTTCATCTTTGTATCTGTTCCTCTGATTAGTCCTTGGCCTAATATTCCTCTCTTTACTTTTACCCTCTTTCTCAGTGTTCTAATTCCACTTATTCCTTCTCCTCCAGTTTCTTTTTCTGATTTTCTTTCATCTCGTCTTCTTTTCTCCATCAACCCTCTGTTCTCTACTTTAATTCTAAGTTCGCGATTCAGTCCTTTTCTCAACTATCCTTCTGTGTTATTGTAAATCATTTCTTTCATTTCATAAATTTTCCACTTTTCTCTCACCAGTCACCGAAACTCATTACTGTACGATCCTGACTTAGTCTTTCCTTTTCCTCACATTCCTAGCGTTCTGAATTCTCCTCTTTTTTGTCGTTTTATTTTTATTTTTATTATCTGTCTTTTTACTTCGCCTTTCATTATTTGCTTTTTACTTCAACCTGCATCAACTGTATTTTAATCTTTCTCTACCATCACTTTTCAATTTTTTTTCTTTTTTCTCTCTCTTACCTCCCTCCGTCTTTCCGTTGTTTTTCTCCCTACAACTTTTTTCACTCTATTCGTGCCTCCCTCCCATTCTTCCTCCTAACTGTATTCTCGTCCTCCATCCTTCCACTTTCCCTCTTAATTCTTAATCTCTACCCTTATTTTTTGCTTTATCATCCTATCTTTCTCATCCATATTCCCTCTACCACTTTTTATTACTGTCCTCTCCGGCCCCCGTTCCATTCTTCCACGTAAATTTCTCTCTCTTCACTAGCTGGTCTCCACCCTCCTTCGACTTTCCCTCTCGTAGTCTTAATCTGAGTCCACTTTTCCTTGTTTATCGTCATTGTATTTTCGTATCTCATTCTTTTATCAATCACGTTTTCCGTCCCTATCCGACATACCCTTCCCTTTTTTTTTTTTTTCTTTCTTCGTTCACTTCCTTTTCTTCTCTATACTCTGTCTCCCTTTTCTTCTCTATCTTTTTTCAAACTTCCTGTCTCTGTCTTTTCCTACTTTTCACTTTCCTTGTTTTCACCCTTCTCTTCAATTCCTTTTCCAGATATTACAGCTACCCTTCATCTCCTCTTTTTCTCTATCTTTCTTACTTCCTTAATTTCCTCTCCCAGTTTTCTCCTTCCTGTTTTCCTTCTCTTTTTCTCTACCTTTATTCACTCTACCCCTGTCCTTATTTTTCTTATCTTCCTCCCATTCCCCTCTCTATGTCTTCTCTTCTTCTGTCGCTTTATCCTCCTATATTGTCCCTAGTTATTTTTTTTTCTGTTCTTTTCCCTGTTCTTTACCATTCCTCTCTTTCCTTCAACTTTCCACTCGTCCTTCCTCTCCCCTTTATCGTTCCTCCTTTCCTTCCTTGTCCATTCACCCTTTCTTTCTTCTTCCTCTTTCTCACTTCTCTTTCCATTACCTTTCTATGTGACTCCTCCCTTCCCCATTCACCTCACCCTGTTTTCTTCTCTTCCTTCCTTTCCCTTCCATTCCATCTCTTTTGACATTCATTCTTCCTCATTTTCCAGTCTCCTTCTTCCTTTCCTTTCATCGCTTCCTCTCATTAACTCTTTCTCCTTTCTCCTTTCTCCCTCCTTCCCTCTCCCTTTTCTCTCTCTTTCTGCTTCAATTTTGTTTGTGCCTTCCCGTCTCTTCCCCTCAACCCTCTCTCCATTCTCCCTTAGTCATCCCTTTCCTTTCCCTTCGCCTTCCCCCTCTATCTCCCCCTCCCGTTCTCTCCCCTTCTCCCTCCCCATCCCCACACCCTCCCCTCCCCCTCCCTCTCCCCTTCTCCACCCTCTCCCTTCCCCCTCGCCATCCTCTCCTCTTACCCTTCCCCATCCTCTCCCCTTCCCGCCCCCTCCTCTATCTACTTCCATTCGCCTTTCCCCCTCCCCTTCCTCCGCCCCTTCCTTTCCCACTCTCCCTCCACCTTCCCCTCCCTCTCCCCACCCCTTCCCTCCCCTCTCCTCCCCTCCATCTCCCCACTCCTCCCCTCCCCTCCCCCCTCTCCTCCCCTCACATCCTTGCATTCGGCTGGTACGTAGGTAGTCCTCCTTCGGCAACGGTATCTGGTCTTCTGTAATACCCTAGATCCAGCCCCCACCACCACCACCACCACCTCCCCACCACCACCCCTCTGTCTCCCCACCATACCTGACATTACCCCTAAACACACACACACACACACACACACACACACACACACACACCTGACAAGATACTCCACACCTGCTCCCAAACACCTGCCGTCTCATGTATCTCCCATCTCACACACCTGCCATCTCATATCTGCCATCCCACACACCTGCCATCTCATATATCTACTACACACCTGAAGTTACCCTCACACACCTGAAATTACCCATACACACATGAAATTACCCACACACACCTGAAATTACCCACGAACACCTGAAATTACTCCCACACACCTGAAATTTTCCCCACACACCTGAAATTTCCCCCTCACACACCTGGCACACCTACCTCTTCCAGATCAGCTGCGTCGTGACCATATCTTTCCCATTTAAGCCAAACTTGGGCAACTCTTATTCTGAAAAGTATAATCAGAGGAACAGCATTACGAGGAATAAGGACCGATACAAACACGCACACACGCTCGCACACGCACACACACACACACACACACACACACACACACACACACACACACACACACACACACACACACACACACACACACACACACACACACACACACACACACACACACACACACACACACACACACACACACACACACACACACACACACACACACACACACATTCTAATTCTCTCCCTTTCCTCCTACACTTCTCTCCCCTCTACCTCCTCCCTCCTTCCCTTTCTCTCCCATTCCCCTTCCGCCTTCTCCCTCCTCCTCCTCTTCCTCCTCCTCTTCTTTCCCTCCCCTTTGTCTCCATTCTCCCTCCTTCTCCCTTCCCTTTCTCTCTCCCTTCCCTCTCTGCTATTCACCTATCACATTCAGCTTCTTCCTCTTCCTCCTCCTCTCCCTTCCCTCCCCTCTTTCTCCCTGTTCTTCTTCCTCTTTCTCTCCTACTCCTTCTCTCCCATTCACCAATCCCTCCTTCCCTCTTTTCCCCTTTCCCTTCCCTCTCCTCTACTCCTTCCCCCACCCCTCCATCTCCCTCCTCCATGCATTTACACACACTCACTTGTTTGTAAAAGTGAGGAGTAAGTATTGTAATTTTCTCGACTACGTGACCCGGGAACCAGAGCTGATACACAACCCGGCATTATCGAGCTTACGTGGGCAAATAAACAAAGGTGATGACGGGGATGCTGTGTGATTGTTGTCAACCGCACGTGTAAACAAAATTATTAGAGTTTTCCCTAGGTGCTCTCTCTCTCTCTCTCTCTCTCTCTCTCTCTCTCTCTCTCTCTCTCTCTCTCTCTCTCTCTCTCTCTCTCTCTCTCTCTCTCTCTCTCTCTCTCTCTCTCCCCTGTGTAAATGAGCATGATAGTTCTGCAAATCTTTAAAATGATTCGATACGATGAAATGTTACTATTCATACTTACAGGTATATGACTGAAATATTAGGAAACGGAATGTGATCGCTAAAATATGACAATCTCTGCAGCATACCAAAACTTTCCGCCCTGTGTTTTGGAACGTAAGACACAACCCTGAACAACAACACATCGATATTTTTTCACCGTTGACCGTACGTGGTGTTGACTTCCGCGGAGATCACAGTACACCGCAAGACCGACCAGCACCGCATCGTAATAAAAACATGACAAGAACACCTTAACAAGAACAACACTAGTACCGTAACCATAACACTGGTAATATTAGACGTTTGCGAGGTTAGTAATCGCAAAACACTTGTCCTCGGGACGGATAAAGGAAAAAAGACAGAAAATACCGATAAGGAAACTAAAAGCGACGGAAAACTAGGTAAGCGGAGCTGGAATCTCTGCCCCTCACTTGTGGTGCACGTAATATTGTAGCTCCTATGGTAATGGAGAGAGAGAGAGAGAGAGAGAGAGAGAGAGAAAAAACTGGGATTCCCCTCTTCTCTGCTTCATGTCCTAGATGAGATTGAGGAGCCTTAGGAAACAGGGTGAGGATGGTGGTAAAAAAGTACCTTATATAACCAAATGAATTGGCAGCTAAGAGAGAGAGAGAGAGAGAGAGAAGAATCACAAATGGACAAGAAAAAGAAAAAAAACAGAACTAGATCTTTTTTTCGTTTATATCAGATCCTTTTTTTTTCCTTTATGCCAAATCATGGAAACTGGATATAAAAACTAACACAGCTTCTCCCGATTGCAAATGGTCTCGTCTAAGTTTAATAAAATCGTCTGGCAGTAGCACGAGTTGGAATTGTTTATACTCGTTCACTCTGCTAAGATACTTTTCATTTTTCGTTAGTGTACCAAAAGACGATTTTCTTCAGGTAAGGAGAGATTTTTGTGTTGGAAGGGTAATGGAAGGCTGTCTTTAACCCTATAATTTTTAATCGTCTCACCCAGGTTTAACAAAATCGTCAGAGATAGCAGAAGTAAAATGGGGCAATAGAGAGAAAAAAGAAATTAAGAGATTCGAGGATAAGGAAATGATCTAAGACTCACAGAAGGCCGCCGAAGGACCTCTCTCACATCTGGCCACCCGCTCAGTACCACTCTCGCCTCCACCTGACAGTTCAGAATCTTATCCTATCACCCGAGGGAGAAAATGAAGTCTTTGTTACCGGTTTAATCGATTCTTCTGCGTCTTACTTTATTCAGAACGATGACGTCTCCGTTTTATTCTTGCCATTGTCCATTCTATTTTATTCACTCTTGGAAGATTATGGGCATCAAAGTGGATTTATTTTACAGTGAAGGCATTTATTACATACCGAAGGGGATTTGTTATACAGTGAAGAGGATTTATTTCACACTGATGGAGATTTATTTTACAATGGAGAGAGAGAGAGAGAGAGAGAGAGAGAGAACACGATCGCAGCACCTTGTCACCCCTGGCCACCCACCCACTACCACTCTCACCTTCACCTGGCAGTGTTCAAAATGTTATCTTGTCATCTTGGGGAGAGGGAGTTATGACCAGTTATCAGCTTCTTCCTTACCTTCTTCATTTCTTGCCACTTCCAAACGATTTTATTGAGCTATGGTGGTCTCAGCTATTGAAGGGATTGAAAGAAAGGGAAAGGGATAGTTTTTAGAAGTGTTCGAAATAGGCCAGGTAGGTGTTTCGTCGTTTCTCCAATATACTGGAGTCCAGGTATGTCTCGTCATTTTTTCTATAGATTAGCGTCATCACTTTAATGAGCTCTGTTATAAAGGTATTTGATTCCTGCTACCGTAAAATGACCATAATTATTATACATAAGAAAAACTTCCCGATCTGAAGATATCTCAAACTCTCTCCAGCAAACCCTTTCAACACAACATATTTCGTATTTTATTGCCATTTCGGCCTTAAGATGAATTAGTAAAGTCCCTTTCAACACGATTGCACTTTGCTTATTTTAATGTTGCTACTCTAAAGGATTTTTTTTTTTCAGCCTGGATTACAGACCTGTATCTAGTAAAGGAATGACTTACAGAATGCATAGAGAGAGGACCCCCCAGCCAAAAGACTATACTCAGTCATTACGGCAAAGTGAAGTAACAAGTGAAATGAGTAAGTCTGAAAGTGATGCTTGAACAGGACACATAAAAACACATAATTAACCAAGAACCAAAGAACCAGTGATGCAAAGCTGAAGTAAATGAAGTAAGATGCACAGTGTCAACACACACACACACACACACACACACACACACACACACACACACACACACACGAACTAACTAGCTGGGCAAAACAGGGTGACATTAAAAGAAGCATAAGTACCCAAAGCATACATAGAAGGACAGAGAAAAGCAATAAAGAATAGATAAAGCAGTATAAAACCACATAAACAATTAAATAACACACAAAAAATAAAGCACAATAATTGGCAAAAAAAACACACACAAGTAACACACACACAGAAGCAAAACACACATAATAAAGACAAGACACACAAGCCAGGCCAGGGATGCACAAACTAATCACTCCTTCAAGAGACGACCCTAGTATGTATTCACTACGGACGGTGGGTATTAGCACCCAGGAAGTGACATGTGAAGGTTTGTAGCATGAATTAGCCCCACTTAACCTTAGGGAATGGGTTCTCAATCTCATGTCCAGAGTCATACACATATTGGAAAAATAGTATACGGACATAACAAGCCACATAAAAGTAAATAAAACACACACACACACACACTCACTAGAAAATAAACATAGACACAGGAGCCACCAAACACAGATGATGATAAGTATGTGCTATGAAAAAAACACCGAGACTCGAAAACAAACAGACACAGGAGCAAGCAAACATGGACAAGCTAGGTAAATACAACGCCAAAAAAACACGGGACTCAGAATCAAACAGGCGAGGAGAAACGTAAGGGCAAGTACAAACACAGAACAGCAAACACACACACACACACACACACACACACACACACACACACACACACACACACACACACACACACACACACACAAGAAGATGCCCTTGATTGTGAGTGGGCCAGATGAGAATGAAATTAGGATATGAGAGAGAGAGAGAGAGAGAGAGAGAGAGACAGACAGACAGACAGACAGACAGACACAGAGACAGACAGAGACAGACAGACAGACAGACAAACAGACAGACAGAGACAGAGAGGGGGGGGAAGGTAATAAGTGAAAGTAAACAAAAATATAGATGATAAAAGATTAAGGGATCTCTCTCTCTCTCTCTCTCTCTCTCTCTCTCTCTCTCTCTCTCTCTCTCTCTCTCTCTCTCTCTCTCTCTCAATATTAATTCCGACAGTATTTCTTCCAGTTCACCTTCCCATCCCATCCATCTACATATTAACGGTCTAGTTTTTATATAATTTCTCTCTCTCTCTCTCTCTCTCTCTCTCTCTCTCTCTCTCTCTCTCTCTCTCTCTCTCTCTCTCTCTCTCTCTCTACCTTCCATTATTGTATTCTTCATTTTTATTTCATCTTTCAGTTTTCTTTTCTATCTCTGATCCTCTTTTTTTACCCATCTTCTTTCCCATTTGCCCCCTTTTTTTTTTTCAGAGAGAGAGAGAGAGAGAGAGGAAGAGCACAAAAGACTCACTGGAATACAAAGGAATGCAAACACACAAGAGATTTACTGTTCTCCATGAGGTTGGATGTTGAAACGTAAGATAACACTGAGATATTTGTTATGCTAGCGTAAGAAAAGGATTAACCAAGTAAAAGCCGGCAGGAAAAGTAAGAGGGATCACCGTGTATTATAGGAAAAAATGCCATAATCATTTTGTAATAAAGTTACAGTAGTAGTAAGAAAAGAGCACAAAGAGACATTACAACTTTATTTTCTGCTTCAGATTTTATCTCTTGCCAATTCTGCGGATGAAATAATACGGAAAAACTTAATCACTTCTCCCCTAAAGAAGGAAAATGTGTTAATTATTCTGACACAACGAGTTTATTTGAGACTGCAAAGCTAGAGCGTCGTTCAAATGATTTTAATAAGGGGGAAAAAATTGTCCCTACCTGCCAATTAGCGGGGCATGTTTATACACCATAAACTGATAGGTTGGTTGAAGAATAGATGTTTTCATTTACGGAACTGAAAACTCATGCCATTTACCTTGCACCCATTACCTTTAATATAGTTACATTGATATTTATTGAATTACCTGTCAGCAACTACATTATCAAGACAGCTGAAAACTTTGCATGTTTACATCAGATTGCCTTTTAATAATCACCACGTTCGGAGACACAAAACAGGTTTAGTTTAAACGATTTTCATGTGGATTGTTCCTTAACAGTATGGCCAAAATATAATGCATAAATTCTATCATTTCAGTGAACGGTTTAATCCCGATATACTATTATTTGCATTGCTTCAGATTCTCACGTTTTTAAGCATCCTAACTGTGGTGTGGTGACCGAATCAGAGAACAGGAATCCAATCGAAGTTGTAAAAAATAAACTGTATAATGACAACTTATTTCTTGTATAAATTAATATAGTGTTGCCAAAAATGCATCTGATCTGCTGGCTTCCTTCACCCGTTCGCAGTGAGACATCTCCAGTCTTCTGTTTAAGTTGACGGAAGGCGAATTTAGTCCCCTGAGATCGAGTCATAGGGGTGCAAGAGTGATGCAGGCCGTCATTAACCCCGAGAGGGAGAGAGAGAGAGAGAGAGAGAGAGAGAGAGAGAGAGAGAGAGAGAGAGAGAGAGAGAGAGAGGGAGGGAGAATTTTTTTTTTTTATTGAGATATTATGACAGGAGCCTGAGAGAGATAACTGCCTGTGCAAAGTGCTGGCTTGCTTTCAGATAATGGGCTTTTTGTAGCTCCTAAATTAATCTCTTGAGCTGTACATTACCCACTGTATAAACCACTATCTTGTTCTTACAGCTGACGTGAAGCAATAGGTCATTTTCGTCCTTAAACTCTACTTGCCTTATTAAAACTTAGGGAAGGAGTTAATCAAGATCGCTCTGAAATTGTCAACTCCGTAGCACCTCCTCCTGGGAAATTTATTTTACAACTTACTCTTCATTTATCCTCTTGTATGTTATCGCTGTGGACCTTACAAGAAAATAGTACAGTTCACAAAATAAATCGCTAAGGAGGAAGTGCTACGGAACGGCCTTTGTCACCAGGCTTAAAACTCTTTGTGTCTTCAAACAAATAGGCAACCCAAGAGACAGGCCTTCATCAGTATTTCATAAATGTAAATGAAGAAAATAATGAGGCCCAACACTGAACCCTGTAGTATACCTCTGCTAGTGACAGTTAACCGAGAGAGAGAGAGAGGGGGGGGAGGAAAGGGGGGCGGGGAGGTCTTACTGTTTTTTCGTCTATCTTGCTTCGTTTTCTTTTATTTTTTATTTTTTTTTTGTAGTAGTTCTTTCTCTCTGTTCCATTTATCCCTCAATCTGCCCAGTGTCTTCCATTTCTTCCTTCTCTCCATCCCCTCCTCTCCTCCTTCTCTCCGCTGTTTTTCCTCCGTCTCTCCACTCCTACATTCCCTCCTTCCCTCCGTCTTTCCACTCCAGCCTTCCCTCCTCTCCATCTGCCTTCCCTCTCTCAACCTGCTCACCTTGCTCCAGTTCCTGCTCTCTGCCTACCCACTTCTCTCCCTCCCTCCCTCCATCCTAATCTTTCCTCTTCCTTCTTTTCATTTTTCCTCTTCTTTGATTTCTTTTCTCTTTCTCTGCTTCTTTTTTCCCTATGCCTTCCTTATCTTTCTCTTGCTTTCCTTCTCCTTTTCCTCTTCCTCCTCCTCCTCCTCCTCCTCCTCCTCCTCCTCCATTGTTCCCTGTCTCTCACTCTAATGCATCCAGTTTATTTCTGTACCTCATTGATAAACACATTGCTTTTTATTGTCTCTGGCTTGTTTCTCTGTTCATCCTCCTTTTCTGGGCGTTCGGCGATAGAGAGATTGGTAGATAGGTAGGAAGGTAGGTAGGTAAACAGACAGAGAGTTGATAGATAAACAGATAGATAGATAGATAGCTTGATTGATATAGATAGGTAGAGAGAGAGACAGACATTCTAATATACAAATAACAGCTGCAGAATGAATAATAGATAGGCAGATAGATATCTTTTTAAACCTTGTCCCTTACCTTCTCCATCTCAGTCTTGTGCTCACCTCTTGGCACTTTGAAGACTCATCATTATAATTATATCCCACACTCTCATCTCCCCACCACCACGATTTGGGTTCCTCTTCCTGCTCCTCCTCCTCCTCCTCCTCCTTATCTGATTTCTCCTCCTCCTCCTTCTTATTCTCCTCCTCCTCCTCATCATCATCATTTTCATCGTGGCCCTGCTTGTCTTCCTCCTCCTCCTCATCTTCTTATTCCTCCTCGTTCTCTTCTTCTTTGCCTTTCTCGTTCTTCTTCTCTCCTCCTCCTCCTCCTCCTCCTGCTCTTCTTCTTCTTCTTACTCCTACTGTCCCTCCTCATTCTACTCATTTTACTCGTATTTCCCTTTCCTCTTATTGCACTTCTTCCTTCCATTTCTCCTACTTCCACATTTGTAAATATCATTAATCTTATTGTTTTTCTTCCTACTCTCCCCCTCCTTTTTCTTACTTTTGCTCCTCCCGCCCAACTTCTGCCTCTGCTTCTCTTCCTCTTCCTCCTATTCCTCTTCCTCCTTTCATTTCTGTTACTTGTCCTGCGTCTACTCCTATTCCTTCTCTCCATCTTCTTCTTTCTCTTGCTCTCTCTCTCTCTCCCTCTTCTTTATCTTAGCCTACTCCTTCTTTCCTTCTTTTCTTCTTTCACCTCATTTTTCCTTCTCATCCCCTTTCTTTTTTTTCCACCCCCAATTCTCTCCTTCCACAGCTCCTCCTTCCACATCCACCCAGCAAGTGGAGTGGGTAAATCATGGAGGAGAGGAGGTGGTCGTTGTGTGGATAGTGTAGAGGGCTGCTGTCAGGGAGAACGCTGTCACTATATCATCTAATGGCAGCAAGAACAAAGCAAAAATGGCGTCGAAAATTGTCCCAGTGAACAATGCCCCACCACTCACTCAGTAGCCAAGGGTGGAAATTCTCTTAAGGCTTTCCATATTAAAAAAAAATAATAATAATAAGACGCTTGGGTGGGGTCACGACTGCAAAATTAAAATGAATAAACCGGACCGGGAAGACTTTTACTTTCGCTCCCTTGGCTCGGGGTTGTGGTGGGAACAGGGAGGAGGAGGAGATGGAGGGGGACTGGGGAAGGAGAAAGAGGGAGAGAGAAGAGAGGGAAATGGGGGAAGGTAGGGCGGCGATGGAGGGGGATAGGGGAAGGAAAAAGGAGGGTAAAGAAGTGAGGGAAAGGGAAGAAAGGAGAAGAAATAGAAAGATGACAATAAGAGAGAGAGAGAGAGAGAGAGAGAGAGAGAGAGGGTAGATACACAGAAGAATGAGAGATGGAAATGCAGGAGAAGGAAGAGAACAGGTGTGTTTCGAGTACGGGCTGAAAGAGAGGGAGGAAAAGGTCGTTGCACAAATGAAGATTGATGGGGACTACACAGAAGTACACAGGATACACATATAGCGAGTGAGAAAAAGAGGAAGAACGTTCTCCCCCACCACTACTACTCTTTCCAACATAAAAGTCTTGGAAGATAATGACTTGCTATGTCCCTAATCTGCATTTCTGTCAAAGAACTCAATCGCAGAAGATAGCCGTATTTAAAATGACAACTCTCTGCAGTCTGTAAATGCTTCGTTCAAGGGAAAACAAAAAAAGTATTGCACATATCCTATTCTATCAGTGTTGATGTACGGTTGTTATCTTATCCAGTTTTTAATGCATTAATAGTTTAACAGTGACGATTGTTTTGTGGTAACTTTTAGTCCAGTGTTCGATATTGCGAACATGACAACACTTTTACCCCATATATTCACTGCACGTCTTTTACACCCTTTCACGTCTAGTCGTAGTATCATTCTTTATTTCGAACACATTTTCATGATGAGCGTCGTTGAATTTATTTAGAATTTTAAACACTTCAGTTAGATTCCAAAAATTCTTCTTTAGTCGTTTTTCGTACGGAGCAAATGTCGCAATGGCGGTATCATTTTAGATGCGTGAGATCAAGTGGATAGGAGCATGACTGATAGAGGGAAACAAAGGGCATAGAAGGGAAAAGATGTAGTGTTGGATCCGGGGTGAGTGTGGCGGGTGGGGGGAAAGAGGAGAGGCAGATAAGAGATGGAGCAAGAGAAAATATAGGAAATGGTAAGAGATAGAGACACAAGCAAGAAGAAGAAAAAAAAAATGGATGGAAGGGAATAAATTGAAAAGATCTGGCCCTGAATCTGGTGTGGAAGTGGATGAGAGTGTTGGCAGGAAGAGATAGAGATAAGAAAATGAAAGATAAAGGAAGTGCAGGGGAGGGAAATGAGGAGGAGAAAGAGGAATAGAAGGAAATACGGAGAACAGAGGGGAATAATATATGGTCCTGAAGCCGTGTTTTAAAGTAAGAGAGGAAACAGAAGTGAAGGCAGGTAGAGAGTACGGTATAGCAGGAGGGGGAATAAAAATAGAAGAGAATGAAATCTGGAAGGAAAAGTAAGCGACGGAAGGAAAACTAGGGTAACAAAACTGAAAGAGCAAAGTTTTGGATCCGAGTTGAGGGTGGGTGAGGAGGGAGGAATGGTGAAGGGTAGATAAGGAGGCAAAATGCAGAATGAAGGCTAGAAAACAGAGATAATAAGGGACAGAAGGAAATGCAAGGGATATCAAAGAAATAGAGAGAATAGAAAGGAAAATGAGTAGTTCTAAATCCGGGTTGAGGGTGAGTGAAAGGGTAAGGGTGGCAGAGAAGGAGGCTCTTGACATCTCCCCTCACCCTCCCCGATATTCCCTTGTTTTGACGTTTCACCCGCCCGTAATATCATGCTCATGCTTGTGCTCACCGCCTTACTTCCTTGATGGCTATTGGCTAAGATCCGGATGTTGTTCCATACGCTGATTGCAGCTTTTTCTTTCAACACAGCTCCGTGATTTGTGGCGTATTTCTTTGGCAAGTCATGCATAATACGGCCAGGAAAATAGTAAACTGATCCAGATTCTATGTGGAAACTACAATTTTCAAGCCCTTTTAGGTATATAAAAGAGACACGTAGGAGGCTGAGGGATAGAGGGAGACTGATGCAATGAGGTCGATGACACTTCCGATGTAAATATAGACAACAGAATTTGTCTCCCATAAAGCCAAAATTTCTGTCATTAGCTATTATTATCTATTAATTAATCTGCATTGAATTGTTGGTCTACTTAAAAAAAAAAAGAAAATGCCTTCTGAGTACTAATGAAGTGGTACTGTGGCGCAGGTTTTCATGTAAATTGCACCATTTTTCACATTACCAGATTACGATGGTGTTTTTGTGTTTTTAATGGTTATTGAATCTTATACAGTACAGATGGATGGAAATGAAAGACCACATATAAACAGGCGACTGAGGACGCAACACAGACACCTGAATAATTATTTTTTAAAGTCATTTTCTCTCCAATAGTCAGTCAACACGATAATGTCCTCTTCCAGCCACATATCTCTATCGCCTCTACAATCTCAGTGTCTCAGTACCATCTCCCTGGTATATCTCACCAAACATCGAGCACAAGAACAATCTGACTGGAACAGGGTGAATAAAATAACCATCATCATCGTTAAGTCGCATGGCATCTACAGTCACAAGCTTCATTAACTCTCTCAGCCACATGGCGTATGGTTTGATCTGTTCTTGCTACTGGCCAGACAATTTTACTCAGCTTGGGGGAGACTTTCCATACTAAAGAGGTTTAATTTGTCCATTATTAACTCCTTCCCAACTAGACTTCATTGCGAAATTAAGTAAAATCTTATTCAAGTTATCATAAATATTTTCACGTCATGGTAGCGAACGGGCAACACCTTCAAAGCATAATCTCGCTGAGCATCAAGCAGAAGAACACCTGACTTGAACTTGATAAATAAAACTACCATCAGCATTAGTCTAGTCATGAAGTGTCTGCAATAACAACCCTCTTTCATACACTGTTCCAGCCCTTGCCAAACGATTTTGTTCATCTGAGAAAGAACTGTTGGAACTTGACAAGTTTAACATACCCTCCAGCACAGTCTAACATCAAACACAAGAACACAATCTAACTGGAACTATAGATCTTTCACCTTAACCTGGCGGAGATTTTTCGTCCTTTTGCCGTATATTTCCTGTAGTTCAGTGATTGCTTCCTTATTTTAGCGTAAACCTCTTGTCATAGCACAGCATTCAAGATGGAGAGGTGGCAAATTTATGCCTAGTTTGAAAAAATAAGGGGGGAAGAGGGAAGAGTGCAGATAAAAAGAATAAAATAAATCTGGCTGCGTCAATCCTGTCGACGAAGGAAGTCAGCTCCCGTTCGTGCCAGGCGAATTCCACGGACGACGACGTTTTTCTGGGGAGGGAATCATCCGTTACGTCCCTCCCTCCCTCACGCCCGTCAGTCTCGCTTCTGTCTTCTGCGTTTCACCCACGCCCGTCAGTCTCGCATCTGTCTTCTGCGTTTCCCTCAAACCGTCAGTCTCACTTCTGTCTTCTGCTTTTCTTTCCTCTTTTCCACATTAAAAACCATCTTCATCACCTAAATTTCCACCAACCTCCCCCCTCCTTTATTTTTATTATTATTATTTTTTTTTTTGGCTACTCTTGTCTAGTTACATTAGTTTTAAATTACCCTGTCCAGTATATCTGTTGCTGCTTGCTTTCCTTAATATTCCTTTGAACATCTTTCCCTCTCCTGCTATGTACGTGTTCTATTTGCACTGCCATATTAGAAATTATTCCATTAGTCTCATAAATAAGGGAACGTCTTTTTTATATGTTTGCCTTACACTAGGCGATTTGGCCAACTTAAAGAAGTCCTCGAACTGATGAAGCTAATTATTTGTCAACACACACACACACACACACACACACACACACACACACACACACACACACACACACACACACACACACACACACACACACACACACACACACACACACACACACACACACACACACACACACACACACACACACACACACACACACACACACACACACACACACACACACACACACACACACACACACACACACACACACACACACACACACACACACACACACACACACACACACACACACACACACACACACACACACACACACACACACACACACACACACACACACACACACACACACACACACACACACACACACACACACACACACACACACACACACACACACACACACACACACACACACACACACACACACACACACACACACACACACACACACACACACACACACACACACACACACACACACACACACACACACACACACACACACACACACACACACACACACACACACACACACACACACACACACACACACACACACACACACACACACACACACACACACACACACACACACACACACACACACACACACACACACACCTTCCTCCTCAGCCCAACACGCGATCTTCATTCCTCTTTCCATTTTCGTAGTAACACTGAACAAAAACATTATATATGTGTAAGTGTTAATTTGGATGATTCGTGTGTGGGGTGGGGCAGAGAATTTTGAAGGTCCGAAAGCTCAGAACATGGAGGTGTGGCCTTTTTTTTTTTTTTTTTTTTTTTTTTTTTTACGGGGATACTCTTATGATGATTCTCGTACTTTTGTGGTTTTTATTTTTTTTCTGTTCATGAAACCTACTTACCCCATATACAACAGTGGGGATAGGATTAGCATGCAGATGATGATGATGATGATGATGATGATGATGATGATAATAATAATAATAATAATAATAATAATAATAATAATGATAATAATAATAATAATGTGGCCCGTAAAAGAACTATATTTCGTAAATCTGCATCAGCAACATGGAACGAGAGTAAATCTGACAGGGAATGCAAAACATGAGACTAAGGTGGTTGGTGGAGGGAAAAGAGATATACACCAAGAACAAGGTGAAGAGTCATTTTGGGAGGGCAGGTGGGGGAGGAAAATGTGTTGTGGGAGATAAGGTCATTGTTCCGTGGGGGAGAGAAATATCCAGTTGAGATACTTATGTTGAGGATATCTTTTACACAACATGGAGTCAGGCAAAAGATAGATAGCTAGATAGACTGACTGATAGATAGACAGAGATACCTTACATTTGGGTCGTGAACAGCGCCCGGTTTTCGTCTGCATATAAAATAAACTGAGACTGAATAATGCATGACAGTTTATCACGAGAGCAAATTGTCGACTTGTAACACCCACAAATGATATCTCTATTTTATTTGCTGTGTGTAACTGGAAGCCCTCGTAAAAATAATATATACTTCAGTCAGCTTCAGAAATTGATAAATATATAAAGGTTTCGTCTGAATTGAAATCTGTCATATATATGAATTTATTCGGTAAGTTGGTGACGACTTCATCATATCAAATGCCTGCTGTGGTTTCTTATCATAATAATAATAATAATAATAATAATATACAGCTTGCCAACCATCATGACTACACAAATACCTTACACCGATATACCACACATTTCCACAAAGACCTTACACTTGGGAACGGGCCTTCTGGCACGTGTCCAGAATCTGATGCATAAGGATGAAGAGAATATTGCAAAGAAGACGATACTACTGGAATTAAATGATTTAAAAAAAATCTAGTCAGTGCTCTTAATCATTATCTGATGAGGTGGTGGTGGTCAGGACCCGGATGAACAGTAGTCTTTGTGTGTGTGTGTGTGTGTGTGTGTGTGTGTGTGTGTGTGTGTGTGTGTGTGTGTGCGTCTCCCACAACTTGAATACTAAATCTTGGTTGCGTGAAGTTCAAAGAATCTAAGTTAGAAGGTAGAAATTACTTAGATACAAGTTAAATCGACCCTCAGGTTTTATTACAGTATGCCATCGGTGGAGCTGAAAAGGATAGGGATCTTCATCATAAAAAAAAAAAAAAAAATGTTGCTATAGTATTGAAGAGATATTTTTCACGTCCTCACTACCTGGAGATGCAACGGAACACCAAGTGGAAGTAACACCCCCACGCCACCCCTCTCTCGCCAACACACACCTAGCTCCCAGTCTTGTTAGCTTGGTAGATCTCGTAATACCTCTTCCTCAGCGATTTATCCTACGTATATCACCTTAATAACCCTTTCACTGACGTTGATTTGGAGATTGCTTAACATACTGACCTCGGCGATATATTTTGCGCATTTCTCCTTCATCGCTTCAGCGATGTTGCTTCGGAGATGTAGTAACACCTCTTCCTCACCTGTTTATGTTGCGCTGTACACTTCAACCCCTTCAATTTCTTAGCTTTGGAATTTCCTAGATGAAAATTTTGCCTCATTCTAGCTGGCTTTGGAGATCACGCAATGTCTTTTCCTCAGCAATTAACTATGCACATCACACCATAATATCCTCAGTCAATTTAGCGATGCAAACTTGATCTTTAAATGACATAGGAGAAAATATGACGGTGTACTCTGCAAAACAAATCGCTTAGGAAGAGATACAACGAAGCGTCCAAGGCCTCGGCAGCACCACCAACCACAACAACCACCAACAAGTAGTTTTTTGCCCTTGTACTGATATTGCGGCCGTTTACCAGGGCAGTCAGGATAATTGGTAACCATAACTCACCGCTACGTGGTAAGAGAGAACGCTAATAACTTTGCTAACAGTAACGAAGTAGCGTTTTGTTTTCCTATCACAAACTTGCATACGTTAGACAGTATTTTCATGAACAGTAGGGATGACGTGAGATAACAGTGTATCTTTTCTATTTACCAGCTAAGAGGAAGGTCGTCTGGTGTTTGGCTTGAAACGGGTAAATACGCCATAGCAGTCTTCCTCGAACCCACGTGCCACCAATCCATCCCCACCCCCACCCCCCCCACCACCTCCTGTTCATCATCAGTAACAAGGCCACTGGCACAAGGATCTTGTGTTCAGAGCTGTGTGGTCAATGGGAGGCAATTACATTAATGGGAAATTGGGTTAGAATGATGGTGGTGATGATGGTGAATATTCATGTAAAATTCTTCGATTTCTGTGCCACTGAGAATTATGCAAGTTTTCATTTTAAGAAGTTGATGATGATTATGATGATGATGACGATGATAATGATGTTGACGATGACGATGACGATAATGATAATGATGATGATGTTCTTGATGATGATGATGATGATGATGATGGATATTTTGACTTGTGTGAAAATATATACTGAATCGATTAATCCCCGCCATTCCTGAGGAGGGCTGATAACTTGTCTTTCCTCACCACACCCACCCACACACAGAGCGAGAAACAGGTCCTCAGGCGTGAGTATCGTGTCTCTGATCTCAGGTAACAGCATCTTTCTTTTATTTCTCTCTCTCAAGATCAACAACCTATCACTTTCACTTTTACCTTCCACTGGCTACGGTCTAGTGAATTCTCAAGACCTTTTTTTTTTTTTTCTTTTCGACGGCTGTGTGCTTCCTTGCGTGTTCACCTGGCCTCCATCATCACGAAATTGATGAAAAACAGACGGGCCGACTGACAGATGGGAAAAGGACGATAAAAAGTGGGGAATGTGTGTCAGGTTCGACGAATGCCATAACATAGTGGGAAAAGGGAAGAATAGGGGGAGAGAGAGAGAGAGAGAGAGAGAAATGTTAGGGTGAGGTACGGTGAGAAAGGGTGAGGGTGAGAGGGAAAGGGGAGACGAAAAGAGAAGGTAGGGTGAGACGGAGTGATAAAGGCAGGCTAACAAGGGAAGAGAGAGAGGGATGAATGGATGAGAAAGGATGTGGGGAAGGCAGAGAGGGAAGAGCAAAAAGAGGGTGATACAGGGAGTGGGTGATGGAGGCACTGAAGGAGGGCAAGGTGAAACACTGGATGAAAGCGGCGAGGCAGGAGACAGAAGTAAGGGTATGGGTGGGACTGTGGAAGGAGAGGCAGAGTTGGAGAGCAGGGTAAGACAGGGGACGGGGGAGAGGAGACAGGCAAGGAAATGTAAACGTAGAAAGTGGGACAACCAGGGTGGTAGGCGGGATTAAGGCAGGGTGAAGTAAGGAGTGGGAGAGGCATAAATGTTGGGGAAGAGCTAGGCAGATCCGGAAGGAGGGGTGGAGCAGGCGAGGCAGGTAGGGGGAGGTATTGGCAGTGAGGGGAGGCAGAGTGGAAAGAGGAAGGAGAGATAGAAATGGAAGGCAAAACGAAGCAAAGGTGGGAGAGTCAAGGTGGAATGGGGAGGTAGAGAGGGAAGGACTAAGGTGAGGGAGAGGTGAAAAAAGAGGGAGACTGAAGGTTAGTAGAGTAACTGATGTATACAATGGCTGCGTGAGTTGGAGGGGTTATGTAAGAGTGGGAAAGAGACGTGGTGTTTGAGGGAGATGAAAGAGATAAAAGCAAGGTAAGACAGTGTGAAAATACAGCATATATAAAAAAAAAAAAAAGTGTGAAAAGTGAGACCGACAAAATGAAAAATAAAAAAATAATAGGTTTAGATATTATGACTATCAACTGCACGAGAATAATTAAGGTAAGACAGGCTTTGTGGGATCTGCTTACACGATGAGTTTCGAAGCACGAATATTGAATCACGGCGACGGTAAACTGTAGAAACAAAAAATGATGGTGCCGACAGGCGAACTAAACCATCCCACGAAGTGTTCAGTGGGAAAAGATACACACACACATCTGGAGAATTTATTTTATTGGGAAGACGCAACAGTTTCAGCCCGATCTGAACCCTCTTTAGGCCGGAATGGCTGTATCCTCCCTATTAATAAATTTTCCTAATGTGGGTATTAAATCTTTCGTCTAAACTACCATCCCTTCTCGAGCGGGATATTTAGCTAAACTGTGGTCACCTACTGGACATACGCAGTTCAAGACTACACGTCGAATCAGATCAAGTAAACCAGCCTGAAGTGCGTGAAAGGACATGGAGTGTATTAAATCACTTTGTACGATGAAAGCGAATGAGTGTGAGAATTAAGTGTGTGTGGTAAAGGTGTATACTGTGAGTACGAGCGGTCACTGTAAAAGGGTGAAAAGATGTGGGGTGTCTGAAATTAATGTGTGAAGTAAATGTATGGCAAGAGAATGTGGGAAGTAGGTGTGGGTGAGAACGGTGTGTGTTACGTGAAAAAAAAAATATATATGTGCTGGAAGAAGCCATGAATGAGGATGAAATAGAATGTGTTAATGATAAACTAATGTGCGATATAATGGTGAGAATGCAGAATAATAATAAGGTAGCTGTGTGAATGAAAACTGCACACTATGTTGAAAAAGGGTCGATTTGATGTCTGTGTATCTGACAAGTAAGAATGAAAGAAGGTAGTGAGAACATGTAAAATGAAGATAAGGTAGGCGGGTGGGTGAATAAAGGATGTGGGGAAAAGTACAGTTTATATAATTACAGTATGCGAAAGAAATATGTGAGATATGTGATGTGTGATGAGTATGTGAGAGGAAGCGGGCTAGGAAGGACATTAAGAAAGGTGTTGTGTGTGTTATATTAATGTGTAAGATAGTGTAAGGTAGAGTAGAAGGGAAAGGATTTAACACATAAAGGAAAAGCGCTCAAGTCGGTGGGTGTCATTTAGTCCCTTTTAACCCTGGAGTATACTGGTTATTTTTCTCAAGTACCAGACGATTTTATCCAGCTTAGGAGGAATATTTTGAACGGAAGACTTAGGTTTCTCTTACATTCAAGCAAAAAAGAAAAAAATCCTTCGTAGGTACAGAAAGAAAAATATGACCATACTGGTAAAAATGAGGCTCTTTAGATGAATTTCTGACATCAAAATACGTATATGAGTCGTATACCAAGGAGAGGTGTGATGTATATTGGGAAAGAACAGTATGTGAAGGAAAGATGTGATGTGGGTATGTGAAGAGTATGAGAATGGTGAATTGCGTCATGTGTGTGTGAGGAGTATGTGAAGGAGAGGTGTGAAGAGTGTGATGTGTGTATATGAGGAGTATGTGAAGGAGAGGTGTGAAGTATGTGAAGAAGAAGTGTGAAGTATGTGAAGGAGAAGTGTGAAGTATGTGAAGGAGAAGTGTGAAGTATGTGAAGGAGAAGTGTGAAGTATGTGAAGAAGAAGTGTGAAGTATGTGAAGAAGAAGTGTGAAGTATTGATGTATGTACGTGGGGAGCATGTGAAGGAGAGGTGTGATGGGTGTGTTGAGTAAGAGTATGTGACTGCCTTGAAGGGGTGTTAGGGGGCGGGGTAAGGAGAACGGGCTTGCACTGGTTTGAAGGCTGATTAACTGATGAAGAGCACGCCGTCCTTTGCCTTCTGAGTGTCTTTATGAATCTTGGTGATATCTGAGCCAGTTTCATGATATCTTCCCCATCTTCTTCGTCTTCCTCCCTTCTTCTACTGCATCTTCTGTTTGAACTTACTGATATTGGTGGTATGAGATCCTATTGCTAGCTGCCGCCTTAATTACTTACTATTATTATTCTCTCCTGCAAGAAGAGTATGTTTTCATCCCTGTTTGTTTGTTTGTCTGTCTCTCACCAGGATTACCGAAAAACTAAAAGAGAGATTTGGACCAAATTTTGTGGTTAGATAGCTGATGTCCCAGGGAACAAGCGATTAACTTTTGGGACCAATCCGGATCGCATTACAGATTCTGGATCTGGAAAACGCTTTTTGCGAAACCCTAATCAATGATGAGGAAACCAAAGCCAATATGAGGAATGGTTTAGAAGTTACGTTGCCCTTGCCGGAGAGATGTGCTTCACTGAATACCCCTCTAATTATTATCGTTATTAGTATGATAATGATGATGATTATTTTTTTTTTTTTCAGAGGGGACCAGTAAACGAAGGTGGGTAAATGTGACTTTTATTTTCTGTGTGTGTGTGTGTGTGTGTGTGTGTGTGTGTGTGTGTGTGTGTGTGTGTGTGTGTGTGTGTGTGTGTGTGTGTGTGTTTTCTTTTATTCTTCTGTTTCATATCTTTTTAGAATAGTAGATATAATGTAGTACTCAGACGTAACAATATATAGATAAAGACGTGGAAGTTGAGTGAAATAATAAGGAAACATAACTAAAAACTAGGAAATTATTTATAAAGAAAGCACTGTATCTAAGCGAAATATTAAGCCAAGTTAGAAAAGAGAAAAATGATACAGGAAATAGATGAAGATGCGAGGCAGTCATGTGGACGACTTGAGATGAGAAAGAATAGAGGATGAAGTTTATAGCCGACATAAAAGATGCTGGTGATATGAGGTGGAAAGTGAGGTGACTGGGAAAGTGAAATGATGGAAGGTGAAGTGATAGAACATTAAATGATCGGGAAAGTAAAATGACTGTGAAAAGAAATGATGATGAGAATGAAACTAGTAAAATTATTGTAGAGTAAAATTATTGAGAATTATAATTATTAACCGAGAGAAATGACCAGGAAAGTGAAATGATTAGGAAGGTGAATTGACTGGGAAAGTGACATGAAATAAAATGTTCATTCTGTATTTGACAATAGGTATTAGTAGGGTGTGAGGAGGTGAAGGATCTTAGCGTGAGAGTTTAAGAGGTCAGGTGCGAGGGAGAAAAGTCAGGTGTGTGGAGGGGGGGAAAGGTGTGAGTGACGGAGGTAGGTGAATGAGAGGCAGGTATGAGGGAGGAAAAAAATGAGTGAGAGAGGGAAGGCAGGTACCAGAAAGGGAAGTTAGGTATGAGAGGGAAATGAAGAGTGAGGGAGAGAAGTGAGATGTGAGACAGGTGAGGGATGAGGGAGGGAAGTCAGGTGTGAGGAAGGTATGTCAATTGTGAAGGAGGAAAATCGAGTTTGAGAGTCAAGTCAGGTGTGAGAGAAGGTGAGTGAGAGAGGAAGCCAGGTGTGAGAGAGGTAAGCCAGGTGTATGAGAGGGTGAACACGTGTGGGGGAGCCAGGTGAGCTGTGAGTGAGGCAAGTCAAGTATGAATGATGCCTGGGGTGAGGGTGGGAAGTCAGGTGTGAGACAGGCAGAGGCAAGTCATGTGTGAAGGAAAGAAGGAAAAGAAAGCAAGAGAGGCAAATCAGGCTGGAGGGAGGGAAGCAGGTGCAAGGGGAGGTAAATGTGACGGGAGGGAAGCAAATGAAGCAAGAAAGGTGAGGCAGAATTAATAAGCGTGTGGCAGAAAGATAAAACATGGAGATTAGAGACTAAATGAAAAATAGACACATTATGCTCTAACGATGGCAGGTGAGTTAAGGTGCAAATGAAGGCAGGTGAGTTAAGGTGCAAATGAAGACAGGTGTGAGTGAGGCAGGTGAGGTGTGAGTGAGGCAGGTGAGGTGTGAGGAAGCTGAATTAAATCCTGTACGGTCAGGTGGAATATAATGTTTCTTTCTTTCTTTTTTTCTTTTTTATTCCCTCGGTCGGAGCGTTTATCGAAATCTTACTACTTAGTCATCTCGGAGCGATAGATAGGTTTCTCTAAGGTGAAAAAAAAATCGTCTGACGTTAGCCGGAAAAAAAAAAAAAAGTTCATATTTATCAGCAAAAGGTTAAGAAAGGCTGAAGAAGTTTGTGCAAGAAAATAAGATAGGCAAAATGCGGGTAGATGCAAGGAAAGTATCAAAATAGATGCAAGGGAACGGCGATAGAGAAAGCTGATGCAAGGAAATTAGCAAGACAGACACAGGGAAAAAACTATAGACAACATAGATACAAGGAAGGCGGATCAAATATGAAGGTTAGTTGTCAGAAGTTAGATTTAATATGGAAGAGACAGGTCATGTTCTAGGAGAAAAAAATGTTAGAAGGAGGTTAGAGAGAGAAAGAGAGAGAGAATGAGAGAGAGAGGGGGGGGGGAGGAACAATGTGAGGGAGAGGGGGGGAGAGAGTAAAAAGGAGCTAATATGGAGTGGAAAATGCAAGGAAAGAGGGAGAGTGGGAGGCGTGATGAGAGAGAAGGAAGCTGGGAGGAAAAGAGAGAGGAGGAAGGAGGGGAACAATATCAGGACAAGGGAGAGAGGCGAGATAGGAGGAAAGAAGGAAGGGAACGAGAGGGAGAGAAGATAAAAAAGGGAGATCAAGATGAGGGAGGGAGTGAGGGAGTGAGGCTAGCTGGGGGGAGGGGGGAGGAAAGTGGAAGAAAAGGGAAGGGAGAGGGAAGGAGGGAAGCCAAATAGGAAAGATGGAAGGAAGGGAAGGAAAGGAGAAAGAGAAGTAACGAGGTCAAGTATGAGGGAGGGAGATCTAGAAGAGGAAGGGAAAGGGGAAAAGAGGGAGGTTAACTAGAAGAGAAGGAAGGAAAAGAAGAGTAGACTGGCCAAGTGTGAAAGAGATTGGTCAGAAGAAGGGAGGGAAAGAGAAAGAGACAGAGTTTAGGTAGGAGGGGTGAAGGAAAGGAAGGAGCGAACGAGGAAGGCAGGGAGGGAAGGAGGGAAGGAAGAGTAGAAGGGAAGTTGTGAGGAACGGAGGTCAGGAGGAGCAAGGAAAGGAGGAAGACAGAGAGGTTAGGTAGGAAGGGAGAGGGAAGGGAAGGAAGGAGCGGAGGAGAAAGATCAGGAGGAGAGATTAGGTGGGAGAGAAGGGAAGGAGGAAACGAGGAAGAGAAGAGAAGGAAGGAGAGTAGAGAGGCCACGTATGAAGGAGGGAGGTCAGGAGGGAGTGAGGCCAGATATGCTCGACTTTCGCCATCTGAGGTCAGAGTTTAGACGTCACGTGACTGGCTGACCTTCGCTTCCCACCTTGCACTACTGGAGCACAGAGGGAAGGCAGGGAGAGGCAGGCGAGGCAGGGAGAGGCAAGAAGGCAGGAGGAGACACGGAGGGAAGGCAAGGTGAGACAGGAAGGAAAGGAGGAAGAAGGGGAAGGCAGAAAGAGGCACAGAGATAGTGGGTGAAGATAGGGAATGTCAGAAAGAGAAGGAGAGGAAGAAGAGGCAGAGATGGAAGGGGAGGCACAGGAGGAAGGCAAGGTGAGTCAGGAAGGAGGACGAGGCAAGGTAGAACTGAAGGCAGCGCAAAGGCAGTGATAGTAAAGGGATGGAAATGGAGTTAGAAGAGAATAAAAGAAGGCAGGGTGAGAAGGAGCGTAGAAGGCAGAGAAGGATGATAAGATGATACGGGGAGGAAAGGAGGGTAGTGGCAGAGAAGGACGATAAAGTCAGGAAATATGGCAGAAGGATATAGAAAAAGAGAGAGATCATACGTAAGGCAGAAGGGGAGATGTAGGGTGAGGTAGGGTGAGAAGAGGGAAGAGAGATGAAGCAAGGAGGAAGTGGAGAGGGAGTGGCAGGTAGGGAGGGAAAGACTAAGACAGTGGGAGAAGATAGGGTTAGATAGGGTGGTAAAAGGGAGGTAGAGGCAGATAAGGGTGACAGGGTTAGGCAAGAAGGGGGGTGAGGGAGGGAACAGGGGGATAGGTAGAGAAAGAAGTTTAGGAGTGGGGGAGGCAACGAGAGAGGTGGAAGGGGAGAGGGGAGGAGAGGAAGAGATGGGTGAGAGGGGGATAGAGGCGGAGAGGGAACGACTTAGAAGGAGAGGGAGGGGAAAAGGAGGGAGGCTGAAGGTTAGTAGAGTAGTTGATGTATTCAGTGGGTGCGTGAGTTGGAGGAGTTATGTAGGTTATGTAAGAGAGAGAGAGAGAGAGAGAGAGAGAGAGAATAAGAAGCACCCAACGAAAAAAATCATACCATTACTTTCAGATCTGCATTTTTAACAGTATAATTACGGCCATGTCAGCAGTAAATTCCATAAAGGGAAATTAAACCTCACTATTAAGTTTTTTTTTTTTTTTCAAAAGATTCGCCTTTTAATTAGGGATACCAACCACGCCACAAAAATAGATACTTTATTGCACTCCCTGAAATGTCGTATCCAGCTGGTCGGTATAAACATTTTTGCTGGCTTGCACATTCATCAGAAGTATATGTTGCTGTGTGATTAAATTTATAGTTCTGAGCACCTAAATCTTCAGGGTAATTACAAATATAAGCCAGTCACTCAGTCAGTCAATCAGTCAGTCAGTTTATCTACCTACCTACCTATCTATCTCTCTGTCTGTCTATCTGTCTGTCTCTCTAATTATCTGTCTATCTATTTACAGCCAGATGTCTTAACCCCGGAGAAGGGGGGACAAAAAACAAATTACCTCCACGTCTCCCTATCCTCCACCATGGGCCTGCCCTTCTCCAGCTCAAATCACCCTCACCCATATACCTCTCCATTACACCCCTCCATCTCACCCTCTGTCTCACCCTCCCTCTCTCTCTTTCCATCTCACTCACATACACTCTCCTAGTCAGTCTCTCACTCTCCATTCTCTCCACAAAGCCAAACCATCTAAATAAGTGTCGTAATTTAGTGTCATAAATGAAAATAGAACAAAATACACGATTATTGAAGAAGAACAAATACAGAACCACATAATAAAAACAATTCGGTCTCGGTTTGAAAATTTAAATGCACCAGGAATTTCGATTTTTATTCTTTTTTCTTTTCTGTTTTCTTTTTCTCCTTTTTTTTTTTTTTTTTTTTTTGCCGATGTACCTATTGTGTGAGGCTCTTCCGCATACGCTGCCATTTCAATATCACGATGCCATTTTTATCATAGTTTAGGACATCGTGGGGTGGAGTTCACATAAGCAGTCTCAGCATGGCGTTCTGTGTGGTGGGGTGCTGCTTCTTAGTTTGTTTTTTTAATCTGTTGTGTGCGTGTGTGTTTGTGTGTGTGTGTGTGTGTGTGTGTGTGTGTGTGTGTGTGTGTGTGTGTGTGTGTGTGTGTGTGTGTGTGTGTGTGTGTGTGTGTGTGTGTGTGTGTGTGTGTGTGTGTGTGTGTGTGTGTGTGTGTGTGTGTGTGTGTGTGTGTGTGTGTGTGGTCTGCAGTTCTACGTGCTGTTTTTCTATGATTTTAGTACTGGTTCTGTGTTCAATTTCTCTGTGTGCTCTATCGTTCTGTGTGCTATATCGACCTGTTCCGTCGTTCTGTGTGCTGTGTCAGTGCTTCTGCTCTTTATCATTCTCTGTGCTCAGTTAAATAGGGAGCCGTAATATTCTGTCTCTCCTTCTATCGTTCCTGGTGTTCTATCCTTCCTTATGCTCTATGATCTATTATTCTGTGTTTTGTTTGTGCTCATGTGTAGCGTTTTCTGGGTTAACTGAACCCTCTAGGATGAGGGACAGACAGACAGGAATAATTGGCCTCAAAATTCACAGTCATTAGTTCATTTTCCGTAACTTAGATTTGCTATGTAGGATGAACAAGAGGCAAGGGAAAACTCTAAAATCTCCTCTTCTTGTCCTTACTACAAAAAATAATCTGACTTACACGTGCATATTAATCGTAACTAATCTTTCTTTCTGCAGGAAGGACGAGGAAGGGAGAGAGCTTAGTCTTGCCATGTCCCTTGTTCTTCCTAGATAAAATAATCTGAATTGCGACACTGAATTAATTGCAAGGTCTTGTTTGTGAATCTCGGCCTTGGTTCGTAGTTGGAACGCCAAGCAAGAGTACTGTATTTTCTTTTCATTATTATTTTTTTCTATGACCACTTTTTAATGCAAAGAAGAAGGAACCAAAGGCCAGCTTCTCGCAATTTTACCTCTGACGTTTATCAATCCTTTTTTATCGATGGGGTATGGCGTTTGAAAGCCCTGAAATAGCACAGTACTAAAAATCAAGTACTAAAAATCTTTCCATTGTACAAGCAGGTATGAGTTTAGGAATGTGCGTCCTTGGCGGCATCCATATGAGGCTCACATCAGCGGCCTTGCTCGGATCAGTATTCACCCGGAATCCAAACTCAGAATATTATTAATCGACACCCCCGCTGATAAGGGACCGATTGCTCAAGAAGGCGGCTAGTATCTTATCGAATATCGAAGCTTATTTCAACATTTTCTTCCTCCCCCTCCTCCTCTTCTTCTTCTTCTTCTTCTTCTTCTCCTTCCTTCTTTTTTTTTTTTTTTTTTTTTTCTGCGGCGACGTGCCAACAACCGCTGGTCTGACAAGCGCTACATGTTTTTACCGTCTTTCTGAACGGGAAGCAAATGTGGATGAGCGCTGCACTATGCCCTTGCCTTTAGCATACCAAGGACCGATTCTCTGTACGTAATATAGATCATTGCAAGAGTTACGTAAGCCTTCTGTTATTTCTTTTTATTTATTTGTCTATTTATCTGTACTTTATTTAAATGTATATACTTATATATTTATTTATCTATTTATCTATTTATTTGTGTGTTTACTTTTTTATTCAGTGTTATCTACAAACACTGATATTTTGCTCTTAGTTCTGCTACTTTTCTTTTAATTCGCCTTAGAGTAACATTTAGATATATAACCGTAAAGAAAAACCGATTTGCTTCTCCATATGTTAGTAGTTCCTCTCATAAGCAGGTGTTGAGGATAATGTGAGCCCGTATTCTCGTCGGTTGAGAAAGCTCCCTAACACCCTCTGCTAAGCGATTTTTAATTTTCTCATTACACTTCATCGTCCTCTTCTTTGTTATATAAATCCTTCCAATATCGCCATACTCTGCATAAATAACGAACAGAAGGATGTACGTCAGCCATATCCAAAAACAAATAGCTAAGGAAGAGGCGTTAGGAAGCTTCCTTGACCGACAATAGTACGAGTCGTGCAGAGAGGAAGTGAAACTGAAACAGAGGCTTTCCGTGTCGGCGATGCTCCCTCAAAAGCCACCCCATTGACATACTAAGGCAAATTGGCGACTAACAAACCAACTCGTGAGATAAGCAGCTGCGATAGCCTCTGTAAACACGGCTGGGAAAGCAAGACACGTATAATTGTAAAGGATAATTGAAAACAAGGAGAGAAATGCGAACCACGTAACTGTTGAGGGAGTGAGTTCTTGTTCCAGTTTGTTTCGTCTGGATTTCGCAACGTTCCAGCGTCCCAGTTCCGAGGATTGTAAAGGGGGGACTAAACAAACTGTGGTGGCAGGGTGTAGCGACCCACTGAGGTCCAGTAATTGAAGAGTTGGTATTGGATGATGATGACTGTTGATGATGATGATGAATGATAATGATGATGATGATGATGATGAAGTATTAGCTACGCATAAATCACTGGTTGAGATATGTGAGTGGGGCTGGTTGGTTCAGTCATTTGTTTCTTTACATTGTGTGGAAATATATTCATTCTTCATAGCCAACTCCCGGACTCCGAAGCCCTGTTTTCGAGTTTTTTCTTGCTACCTCCTAGCGATTCTGGTCTGGTAGCAAAAGGGCTAATTTAGGCTGTATCTAACCCCTTCAGTTCGAATAGTTTCTCCTTAACTAAATAAAACTGTCGGGAAGCAACAGGACAGCTATGAAAAATACATCACCGAACTGAAGGTACAAAAGTCTACTGTAATCTGGCCCCTGACATGTGAAGATATTATTGGCTGGGACTTGAAGGTTATTGCACCGATGGGAGAGACGGTCATGTTCCTTACACGCACGAGTTCGAATCTCTAAGAGCAGGTTGGAAATTGTTTAATCGCGTAATGCCATCTGGGTGTTTGTCATCTGTTCTTAAATAATCATTAGAGT
The DNA here is from genome assembly GCF_032717465.1 of Coenobita brevimanus. Taxonomy (NCBI): domain Eukaryota; kingdom Metazoa; phylum Arthropoda; class Malacostraca; order Decapoda; family Coenobitidae; genus Coenobita; species Coenobita brevimanus. Next base: position 5,992,959 of record NC_136967.1, read on the forward strand.
ACGTATCCTAGGCAGCATCGGGTCACTGTAGCTCCAGGGTCATCTGAAACGTGAACCAAGTGGACTGCAGGCCACGTGGGACGTTTGCGTAACTGGGCAACATAACTTCCCGGCTGTATTTGTGTCACCGCATGAAGGCGTTCGTCTCCAACACTCGCTACACCTCCAAGGGGATAATATGGAAATGTCTTTTACCGTTACCACATTGACCAAAATATATTAATCTGATTTGTAACTCTTCCAATCTTCAACATATTTACCTCATGTCATGGCAGTCTCTCATCCCGTCCTTCTCGCCATGCTAATATTTACTCAACTCATCCCCTGTCACCCGAGAAAGGCCCTCTTGTGTGTCCTCTTCCACACGAGCTGGTTTCAGGAGAGATTTCACCCCAGTTCACCCTCAGCCGAATATGGGAGGTCGATATTCGTGACGCCAACATCAATACATAGTTCTGAGCCCAGGTGAAAAGTAAGGTGTGATAATTTGAGAGTTGGTGATGTGGTGGGGGTGATGTCATGTCGTGAGGGTGATGGTTGTGGAAGTGTGATGAGGATATGGTGCGTGACCGAATGTTGTGATAATGACGTAAGATGAACAAGAACAGGAATGCCTGGACTAATGCTTCTCGACTAAACAAAGGGTCGTTAAGGCAATTATCGGTGCTGGAGAGGGTCGCCTTCACGTGGTGGCACCGATATAACCTGGTGGCTCTGATTATACCAACATCGCTCAGCTCCTTCACTATCCCCAGAAAGGGGGTTGGTATTGCAGAAGGGTAATTTTTTTTCCCTGCAGTCCTCCCAGTACACGTTCAGATGAGACTGGGAACAAAAGAACAAGACAGACATATTTACTAAGTCTCAGTCTTCCCCATAACGCTACCGGCAACAGTCCAAGTTACATCCACGTCCCCAACTGTAAGGTAATGATTATCAAGAGGTAATCGTAGAGGTTACGAGGATTTGAGATGAGGGTGGGATGATGAACTGAAGCTTGGTGAGGTGGTGATTTGATTAGTGGAAGCTGTGATTAGGATGTGAGATGTTGTGGTGAAGAACTGAAACTCGAGTGTGGAAGGTGTAATGATGATAAGATTTGTAGCTGTTTGTGACTTGTGATGAGAAACTGGAAGGTGGTTATGGAAATTGTGTTAGTGATTTGGCTTGTCTGTGGGTGATATATAAGTAATGGCGCTGGTAGGTTTGGTAGCTATTAATAACTAAAGATATATTCTACAAATAGTCTTTTTACTAGCAAGGCGGAACTCAGACCACTCCTGCCACTGTGGTACGCCTTTCATTCTCCAGTTCTTCTTAATCATTCAACCCTTGTGATTTTTATGGCTGGATTTCCCTTCACTACGATGACGTATTATCTAACTATTCTTGCTACCTCCAGATCATTTTATTCAACTTCGGGAAGGTCTTGAACACTGAAGGGAGTTAATAAAAGCAACATCAAACCCCTCTAGTTAGGAAAGTCACTTCTAAGCTCAACAAAACTTTCTAGTAATAACAAAATAAGGTACAACGTCATCGGACTGAAGGGATTAAAACACGCTGATGTCTTAGTAATGTCTGAGATTAACCAGCCACACAGATCACAGGAGTTAACGGTGTGTGCAATGGCTCAGTGGGTGGTGGTGGCTTCTCAGTGGCGGAAGTCGTCCCATCCAGTAATTATGATAATGGTGATGGAGATGGCAGTTGCGATAATGATGCTGATGGTTGGCAAAGTGTATATGTAAACCTTGTGGTTGTGACTGTTGTAGTGGAGATATGAAGTGGTTAGAAGTGGTTAATGCTGTTGTAGTTATTTTTTTTTTAATTTATTTATTTATTTATTTTTTTTTGTACAGCAAGATCTGGCCGAATAGAGTTGGGGAACGGAAACAGCCTATCAATTCCACCGACACATGAATCGGGGACAGTGTGGCATTACGTGTTGTGTGACGTGGGCTGCAGATTTCCAAAGTATATACTGCATGTGTCGTTTAAGGTGTTTTCTCGATTGTATGAGAGTTAGAATACGTGTTGTTCGCAGCCCTGTTTGTGATGTTTAGTGTTTAGGGGTGAGGTGGGTGGGGTAAGGGTGTAGGGGTGAAGTGTGAGGATCTTGTTTATTGGTAGGGGTGAAGGTGTGGGGTGTTGAGGGTGGGGAGTGTAATGATACGCTGTGGTGATGCTTTCTTGTGGTGAGAGAAGGAATGTACGGTGTGAGAATGTGGTGGTAAAGTGTTGTGATGCCGTTTAATGATGAGGGGAGGGTGTGTAGTAGTGAAGTGTGGTGATGTTACCTGGTGTGGAGATGTGATGGTGACGTGTGGTGATGCTGTCTTGTGTAACGTGGGGTGTTATGATAGTGTTTGTTGTGGAGGTGTAGTGGTTATGTCTAGGCTGTCTCGTGATGATGACGGTGGGGTTAATAATGGAGTGATCATGTCTAGTAATGCTGTCTGGCAGTGATGAGGGTTGGGTAATGGGATGTAATAGTGATGTTTGGTAATGCTGTCTGAGTTGTGATGGGGGTGGGCTGGGGGGGAGTAATGGTGATGTGGAGTGTTGCTGTCTTGTGGTGATGAGCGTGGGGTAAGGAATGTAGTGGCCATGACTAGTAAGGATGTTTTATGGTTTTGAGGGGTATGAGGTGTAGTGGTGATGAGGGGTGGGGTGTAGGGTGTAGTGGTGATGTCCAGTAATGTAGTGTAGTGGTGATAGGGGATGGGGGGGGTGTAGTGGTGACCCTGGAAGCCGCCAACACAGCCCTCACCTGCTGGTAACTGTCTCACACAAGGACACTCTCTTCTTTACCCACACCTACTTCCCGAGGGCTTGCCCTTTTTTTTATCTTTAATTATTCTCTTATTTCTATTATCTTCTTCCTCCTCTCTCTTCTCTCCTCTCTCCCTCCTCTTCTTTCTCTTCACCTCCTCTCCTTCTTCCCCTCCCTCTCGCATTTCCTTGGGTTTATATTTTTTTCTTCTGACTCTCTTCTTTCCACCATTCCTTCCTTCGTCTCTCCCCTGCCTCCCTCTTGATTCTAATCTTCCTCTTTCTTTTCCCTCCTCCCTCTCCCCCTTCTTCCCTTCCTATTCTCCCTTCCTTTCTCCCCCTCCCCCTCCCGCCTATTTCCCTCACTCTCTTCTATTTTTTTTTCGGTTTGTCTTATTTTCTCCTCCACGTTTTCTTTCACTGTTCCCTTTTTCCTTTTCTTTTTCTCATGCCTTTGCTTTTTTCCCTCCCTCTTCCTTCTTTTCTCTCTCTTCCCTTCTCCCCTTCCTCTCATTTTTCTTCTCCATCTCACTCTTTTCTCTCCCTCTCCTCCACCCTTCTCTATGCACTCTGGATTCTTTACCTACATCTCACTCGGACTCACACCTTTACTCTTCTTTCACTCATCTCCCTTTCCCCTCTTCTTTTTCCCCCCTCACTCTTCCCTATTCCCCTTCCCCTCACTCTGCCCTATTCCCCTTCCTCTTCCTTCCCCTCCCCCCAACTCTCTGCACTCTGAATATATCGTCACTCTTTTTTCCTTGCCTTGCACCGACATCTTTTGCTCCCCCCACACTGCCCCTCCTCTACACTAGGGACTTAATTTACTGGACCTTATATGGGTTTATTGCCTGTTTATAATCCTCTCCTCCTCTTTTTCTTCCTGTCCTCCGGTTCCGTCCTTCATCTTGCCTTTTTCTCTCACTCTTCCCCTATTCATTCTATATACTTTTTCTTTCACTGTCTCTCCCTTCATGTCTGCTTATCTTAACTCATCCCTTACTCTTTCTCTCTCCAATTTTTCCCTTCCACTCCTTCTTTCCCTCTCTCCCTATCCCCTTATTCCTTCTCCCTCCTTTTCTCCTTCCCTCTCCTTTCCCTCTCTACCTGTTGCTTTATTCCCTTTTTCTTCCATTTCCCTTTCTCTTCCTCCACTGCAATCGAGGTAGGTCACTTCATTTAATTTCCTCGGCCTTATATAGATTTATTAACTCTCTATCAACCTCTCCACCGCTACTTCTTCCTGATTATTAATTTTATCCATTTATTCTTTGTTTATATTTATTCTCACCTCCTTTCTTTCTTTATCTTTTATTCATTAATTACCTCTTTATCTTTCTCTCCGTCTCCTTTTTACTTCTTTGTCTTTTGTTCATTCTTTACCTGTTTATCTTCCTCTTCACCTCCTTTTTTCTATATCTTTTATTAATTTGTTACCTCTTTATCATAATCTTCTCTTCCTTTTTCTCTCTCTTTTATTCCTTTATTTTATTCATGTAATCCCCTACCCTTCCCTTTTTTCTCTATCTTTTATTCATTTATTTCATACTTATTATCCTTTTCCCTCCCTTTATTCCTCCGTTTATTCATTTATCACATTTTGCATTCTCTCTTTTTCTCCGTTGTTTATTTATTAACCCATTCAGTACGATGACCATATAATCACCTTACTTCGACTGCCAGACGATTTTATTCAGTCTAGGAGGTATTTTTCCGAGTAGGTGGGTTAGATATCGCCTTCATTAACCACCTCCACTATAGTTTATTCATTTTAACTTGGCCTAGATTTTTGTCCTTTTGCAGCTTATGTCACGCGGCTCAGTGGCAGAAAAAGACAAAACTGTACATCCTATCCACAGCACCTCTTCGTGACTAGCACCATATTCTAGTGTCAGTCTTTTGTTATAACTCGGCATTCTAGGTGGAAGGATGGCAATTTTAGGCCAGGTTAAAGTGAACAGGGTAGAGTAGGGTGGTTTCTTAAGCTTAAAATCGTCTGGAAGCGATAGGAATAGAATAAATGTGAGGTCATTGGGTATTTTAGACTCTCTCTCTCTCTCTCTCTCTCTCTCTCTCTCTCTCTCTCTCTCTCTCTCTCTCTCTCTCTCTCTCTCTCTCTCTCTCTCTCTCAGCGTTATGTCATCGGTATATATACGTAATCGTTTCCTGATCCAAAAAACGACATTTTTTTTTTTTTATGCATCCCCCGCTTCCCTCCCTTCAACAATTTCCGCATTTCCTCTCTTGCTGCTTCGTTTTGTGTTTATTAGCCACAGTTTGCTTTTTAATTTATTTTCATCTATCGTATTTTTCGTTTTTTTTTCCTTTCTGGGTCGTATTTCATTCCATTCCTTAGTTGAAAAAAAAAAAAAAAAGCTTGGGATGATGACGATGATCTCTATTATTATTATTATTTTTTTTCCGTTACTCGTCTCTGTCTTTGCTACCTATACATCTCTTTCACTATGTCTCAGTGGTACCTTATTTTATCTTTATTGTAATTTTTAACCCCTTACTACACACCAGCGATTTTATTTAGTTTTGGCGGCATAAGGACGATTTAACCCAGACTCTGAACGAGGATTTAGGAAGAACCCCATTTAAGCCACTCTCGAACGTGGTGATTTATTTACTTATGTATTTATTTATTTATATATCTATCCCTCTGTCTGTCTGTCTTTCTGTTTATCTGCGTATCTATCTATCTTCCTGTCCATCTACCTTTCTATCTATCTATCTCTCTATCTGTCTATCTCTTCATTTATCTATTTATTTATTCTTGCTACCACTAATTTTAATAACCCCATAAATTCACTGACGCCTATTTTTCCCCACTCTTGCTACTTCCAGACGATTTTGCTCAGTTTATGGAAGGCCTCTCGTGCTGAAGGGGTTAATGAGGGATATCTTTTACTCCTACAAATCAAAGCGTCTTTCCAAACTATAAAAAAAAAAAAAAATCGTCAGGAAGTAGCAAGACAGGAATACAACATCGGTGGGAAGGGGTTAAAGTGAGGAGAGGCCACGCACGGTGAAAAGATTGACTCGTAACTGCTATTATTATCTTTATCTAACTTATCTCCCTCTCTCACCGAATTATTTTCTCCTATTTGGGACGGATTTCTCGGCTTTAAGGTCCTATGCTTATACGTGGAATCGCAAAGTGAAATTAAGACCACTATTTTTTTTTTTTTTAATGATTTTTGAAGTACGTGATGATGATGGGACGTATCTGGCCCTCCTCTATGGTTGCTGACTGCGTTCTGTAATGTGGGATGCAGGCTAACCTCACGTAATAACCACAGGTGCTCCACAAATGACCTTTAATAATTAGGGCTTTGCATTCCACATAGCGAAATGAGCATGAGACCCTTTCCCTGAGATGAGTATTCTTTATTTTAATCTGACACCCACCTGACGATTTTCTTCATCTTAAATTACACGCTTGCTTTGAATGTTTTTTTTTCTTCTACTTAATACGTCTCTTCTTATGTATGGTTTTGCAGTCTCCAGTTCTAGCATATCTTTGTGTTTATATTGACTGATTTATTTACTTATTTCCCTCTCACTTGTTTTTCCCCATCTTTGGTATATATTATTTCATATGATTTAATACTCTATGATTTGCTTATTCCCTCTCCCCCATCTCATCCTCACATCTCTCCCCTCTCCCTCAGTTCCTCTCCGAATTCTCCACTCTTCCACAGTTCCTCCCCAAATTCTCTCCTCTTCATCAATTCCTCCCAAATTCTCCCCTCCCCATCACTTCCTCCCTAAATTCTCCCCCATCAGTTCCTCCCCGGATTCTCCCCTCCCCCTCACTTCCTCCCCTTCTCCCTTCCACCCCCCTCTCTTCATTCTAATCCCTGAATTGCTTCTACTTTACCTGTGACCTTCATGGCAGCCACCAAGGTCACACACATTGCTGTCTCTCCTAAATCCTCTCTTCCTCTCCCATCCCCCTGTTTCCTCTCTCCCCTCTCCTTCCGTGTCTTTTTCTCTCTTCCTCTCCCATCCCTCTGTTCCCTCTCTCCCCTCCCGTTCCCTGTCTTTTTCTCTCTTCCTCTCCCATCCCCCTGTTTCCTCTCTTCCCTCTCCTAAATCCTCTCTTCCTCTCCCATCCCCCTGTTTCCTCTCTCCCCTCTCATTCCCTATCTTTTTCTCTCTTCCTCTCCCATCCCTCTGTTTCCTCCCTTTCCTCCCACTCCCTGTCTTTTTCTCTCTTCCTCTTCCATCCCTCTGTTTCCTCTTTCCCCTGTCATTCCCTATCATTTTCTCCCTTCCTTCTCCACAATCATCCCTCTTTCTTTTCATTCGCCTTTACTTCTTCCATCATTTGTCATCATCTTTCTCACTTACCCCCTCTTCTCAGCCCCTGACTTAGCTCTTAATTCCCTTCCTTTCATCTCATTCTTTCTAACATAAGTTTCTTTGTCCTTTCCTCTTCTTTTATCATTCTCTCTTACTTCAGCCATTACTTCTCTTCCCTGCCCTCCCACTCATCCCTCTCTCTTTCCCTCCTTCCCTGACCCTTCTCTCTCCCTCTCCGCCTCTCTCTCCTCTCTCTACCTCACTTCCTCTCCCTCCTCCCTTTTCATTCTAATCCCTCGGTCTCTCGTACCTTACCTATGACCTTCATGGGAGTCACCAAGGTCACACACTGCCATCTTCCAGTGTTTGTCATCTCGTATTTTATATCTACGTCCCTTATCTTCCCTGTGTCTGTCTTTCCTTTGCCCTCCTTTTTCTTTTCTTTTTTTACACATTCTTCTTCACGCCTCTCCTCTCCAAACTTCCTCCTCCTCTCTCTCCATATCCCTCCCTTCCTCCCTTCCTTCTCACTTCTTCTCTTCCTTCATATACCTCTCCCCTCCTCTCTTCCTCTCGTTTTTTTTATGTTCTTCCTCACTCCTCTCTTTTCTTTAATTCCCTTTCTTCCTCCACATACGCCTTCCCTCCTTCCTGCCCTTTTCATTCCCTCTTTTCCTTCCTACACCCGTCACCTCCACACATTCCTCCCATCCCTCTGTTTCCCTCCCACTCCCTCTTTCTTCCCTCTCCTCCACCCAACATCCCTCCCCTCCCTCCCTCCCCACCACTCTTATTCCCTTCCGTTCTTACTTTCATTCGAATTCTCCTTCCTGCTTTTCCTTTTCTTATTATCATTCAATTTCTCATTCAGTTAGACTTGCTTCTTTCAAATTTTCTTTACCACTTCTCTATGTCTCTCTCTTCCTCTCTCCTCCCTCATTTTAATCTCCCTCTCTCCCTCCGACATCTCTCCCTGTTATTCTCTCTTTTGCCTCCCCTCCATTTTATTTCTCTCTTCCTCCTCTCCTCCCACCCCTTTCTCTTATTCACCCTTCTTTCCGCCCCGCGCTGCCCTCTTCTCTCCCATCCCTCTCATCCTGCCATTCCCATCTTCATCACTCTCATCTCTTTCCTCTCCCCCTCTTATCTTCTTATCTCCCATCCCTCACCTCCCCTTCTCCCATCGTTCTCCCCTTTCCCCCCCCCCTCTTCATTCTACTCCCTGAATTGCCACTGCTTTACCTGTGACCTTCAAGTGGCATCAAGGTCACGCAGAGCCAGCCTTGATAAAACACCAGTCACCGCCCTGCATGGCCTTGGCGGGGTGGGGGAGAGGGGAGGGGGCTGAAAGGAGAGGGATAGGAGGGGATATGTGGGAGAGAAGGGAGAGGTATGAGGTGGAAAAGACATGAGAGGGAGATGAAGTATGTTTTGGGAGGGGAGGAGGGGGTGGCGAGATGAGAAAGAGAGGGGTGTATGAGGGGAGAAGACAGGAGGGAGAGAGTTGGGAGAAAGAGGAGATGATAAGAGGGCATGAGGAGGCAGAAGGAATAAGAGGGGAAGGAGATGAATAGGGAAAGGGACGAGGAGAGGCGTTGTATGAAAATGGGGAATAAATGTGTGTGTGTGTGTGTGTGTGTGTGTGTGTGTGTGTGTGTGTGTGTGTGTGTGTGTGTGTGTGTGTGTGTGTGTGTGTGTGTGTGTGTGTGTGTGTGTGTGTGTGTGTGTGTGTGTGTGTGTGTGTGCGTGCGCGTGCGCGTGCTTGAGCGAGCATGGGAAAGAAAAATATGAGAAAAGAAGAGGAGTGTTTATGGTGAAGATGAGATCATATGACGTGAGAAGAGAATGGAGGGAGGAGGGAAGGAAGGGAAGATTCAAGAGACTGGTTGAAGGTGGGAAGAAGGTGTGTGGGAAAAGAAAGACAAGAAGAGGAGAGGAGAATAAGGAGAGAAAAATGAAAGGGAAGACGGAGAGATTGAAGAAGGAGTGGGAAGGGAAGCGAGACATCTTGAAAAAATTAAGTAAGTGTGGGAAAAGAAGGAAGGGGACAAAAAGGAGAAGGATTGTAAAGAGGGGGAGAGACGAGAGGGAATAAGGAGATAGAAGCGGAAGGAAGAGGAAGAGGTGATGAGAGAGGGAGTAGAAAAGGGGAATAGAGAGATGGAAGAAGGAGGAAGAGGAAGAGCTGGAAAGAAAAGGGAGTGTGTGACGGTGTGGACAGGATTTATGAGAGGAGGGGAACAGGGTGTGGAAGAAGGGAGAGATGTGGGGAAAGAGGAAGTGTGAAGATAGTGGGAGGAAGAGAGAGGAGGGGGTGTTAGAAAAATAGGAGGGAGGGAGTGGGAGAGGAGAAGAAATGCGGAGATGCCTAAGAAATGGAGAGAGAGGGGGGGGTGAGAGAAAGACAGAGGGAGAGAGAGGGGGAAGGAACAGGATGAAAGGAGATTATAGGGAGTTTTAACTGTCAAGAAGTACGAGCTTTGAGAAGATAATAATTTTTCAAACTCTGTGCGATACCTCATGGACTGTCAAAAATCTAAAATATAATACGACGGATACATATGAGCAGATGGACGGAAAAGTAGATAGGTAGATAAGTAAATAGATAGGTAGATAGATAAAGAAAGATAGATAGACAGATATATAGATAGACAAACATATAAAAAGATAAGGCAATGGTACCTAGGAAATGTGAAGGTTGTATTATGTGAACTTTAGTATGAGGAAAGATGGCGAGAGAGGTAGGAGGAGGACAGAAGGGTGAGGGTAAGGTTAGGAGAGGCTGGATGAGACAGGACGGGGGCAGGAGGAGAGATGGGGTGGGGATGGGAGAGAGACAGTGAGGGACGGTAACAGACGCGACAGAGGACAGTCTCATTCTGGCTGTCTGAACCCATGACAAGCCTGCCTAGCGAGGAGAAAGATATCACTCCCAGGGATATGATTTTCTCGGATTTCTTGGTATAATTCTGGAAATATATGCAAAACTTAATCTCTCATTTGGGCAACAAAAGTAGATATTGAAAGTCTCGCTGCTGATAGATTTATTCTCAGACTTGTTTATCTGGTAATCTAACTGTACCACATCCTCTGAAGGACGGCCTCGAGAAAAGGACCTCCTGTCTTTCACGTCACAGCAACAAAAGAATACATTTAGTCAATCTTCAGTACAAACTTCAGTCACATCTCACAGAACAAAAGTAAATATCCAATCACGTACATCAGAACAAGAAGCTAAATTCATTCACTTATTACACTCCATAACTAACCTAATACTACAGAGAGTAAAGCATTAATTCGACCATTTACCACAGTATATAATTTAACCTTCATCGCGGTAACCAAAGCATTAGTCATTCAGTACAGGAAATAAAAAAACATCGCACTACATCAACAGGAGTATCAGTATAGCCATTCACTGTATTAAGGTGTACTGGGAACAAACTACACTGCTGGGAAGGATTGCTGAAATGTTACTGAGCCACCTGGGACAGTGTATGACGGCTGCAACCAAGGACAGTGCTTAGTTGGAGAGAGAGAGAGAGAGAGAGAGAGAGAGAGAGCGTGACATACAAACATAAACTGCTAGGAAGGAAGGAAGGAAGGGGTGCCACTGAGCCTTCTAAGCCCACGAATACACCCCAACCAAGGACAGCATTTTGTTACTGAATATCAAAGTATAACATGTAATTATAACGAACAAGAGAGCATTTGGACGTACTATTAAAAAACATGAAGGAAGTTGTAATAGTGAGTCCCCTAAGCCCACAATAACACGGGCTCAACCAAGGATAGTGTATCAAATTGCGAAGATGATATGCAGGAGAAATACGTCATAGTGTAAATTAGCCTAGCCCCGACCCCCTACGCTCCTGTCGGGGGAATTAGATCAGATAAATAGGTAGATAAAATAAGGAAAAATAGCCGCTGGGAAGGATGGAATTAAGAGGTGCAAGCAAGCCTGCAACAGTAGCCAAGGACAGTGTTGTGTTGTGGTGTTGTGGCGGTGAAGGCGGAAGTGGAAGAGTGGCGGCGGTAGTGTGGTGGTGGTGGCGGTGGTGGTTGTGGTGTAAGTGGTGTTCGCATCCCAGTCACGCAATGTCGCAGGGAGGGGATAGGGCTGGGGGGTTGATGGGAGGGGGGAGTAAACAAAGATACGGAAACGCAGAGAGGAGGGATGAAAGATATGGAAAAATACAGACAGGACGAGGAGGGAACACAGACGGAGACGAAGCAAAATGAGACAGATAGACAGATACACAGAAGGGGAGAGTGAGAATTATAATCACCGCCCGTCAATATTACTCTTATACCAGCTCGCTTCTTGTATTATGTCTACCCTTTTTTTATTATTGTTATTATTATTTTTTGTCCTTACCTGCAATTTCCACTCCCCTTATCCGTGAGCTTGCTTGTACTGCCAACACAGGCTCTTTACTTTTTACACTCAGTGTTCTTGAAGATACGAAGGTCTTTTCTTGTCCTTAGGAGTTAGTGAAGGCAAGGGAAAACTTACACACAACAGGAGTCAGACGCGCTTCTCATAAAATTATCAAGGTAAGCAAAAAAAGAAAAAAAAAAGAAAAAAAAAGGAAAAATCGTTAAGGAGAGTATATTGAGAATACTAAGGCAGTTTTTTTTTAATAACTCCTGTTGCCATCACACTATTCTACTCAACTTAGGAAAGATTTCTTGATTACAGGAGGTTGTTTTTTTTATTCAGTTTAATATTATGTTTTTCAAGGTGCAAAGCCCTTGCAAGTTAGTGAAGGCAACACTGAATTTATAAAACCGAGCCCAACACGCCCTCTCAAAAATGTCTCTACGCTTGGAAAAAATTAAAAAGTAAATAAGAGAATTGTTTAGAGAGCTTTACGACCCTTTCTCTAGGAATGAATACTTTTCGAATTCATTTTCGCTATTATAGTTCATTCACTTAACTTGGTCCAGATTTTCGTCCTTTTGCAGCTTATTTCACGCAGCTCAGTGGCAAAAAAAAGACAATACTGCGGCTCCATATCTTTTACATGCCATTTCTTCGTGACTAGCACCATATTCTAGTGCTTATCGCTTGTACTCCGGATTTTAGATGGAGGGATGGCAATTTTAGGCCAGTTTAAAGTGAACAGGGTATAGCAGACGATATTAATAAGCTTAGGAGTGAACTTTTGTATTATAGTCTTTGGCTTTACTTGCATACTGTGTTCTTTAAAATACTAGGGTCTCTCTCTCTCTCTCTCTCTCTCTCTCTCTCTCTCTCTCTCTCTCTCTCTCTCTCTCTCTCTCTCTCTTATCCATGCAAAGTAACGAAGGAAAACGGAGATTTTATAATACACTAAAGTCAGTCTGATTTCGCCTAACAAAATTTCGCTGCTCCTGCAACTAATATTCCATCGAGGTCGGATGAAATTTGATGCTCCTTAATTATGAGGTAAGAATGTGTCTCCTTGGTTACTAGTCAAATTTACCCTTGAATCCGACTGGACCTGGCCATCAACCTGAGAGGAGTAAGGAATATCAGTCACATGAACTAAAAACTGACTATATTCCAAAACCCTTCTCTTAAAAATGTAAAAAAAAAACAAAAAATGAGACCTGACAGGAAAACCGATTCCCTAGGGTAATACTTAGAGAATATAAGAACTCATGAAACAAAAGCAAGTAAGAAAAAAAATAAAAGAAAAACGTATTATCTGCACCATCACGTAGGCCTCATCAATGGCAGGTGGGATTTGTACGTCAGGATATTTTCGCTCATTCTCACGTTCAGGTGTTGAAGAAGAAAGGTAATTTGGATTGTATTTATTGATGATATTTATTTCTCTAATCCTTGAATTCTGTATCTTTTTCTTTCGCGTTCATATGTATTCCTCCGTAGTAAGCTCGCGCACACACAAACGCACATACACATCACACACATACACTCTCTCAATCACACACACACACACACACACACACACACACACACACACACACACACACACACACACACACACACACACACACACACACACACGGGCGCTCGCGCGCGCCTCTCATCCAAACCTTGATTATTTACCCAGCGGGAGGCTCAACATGAGATGAATCAAACCGTCTGCCGAATTTAGAATGAAATTAACATGATAGCGTCTGGGTGAGAGGTTATTTTTTCAGCCCTATCATCATCATCATCATCATCATCATCATCATCATCATCGTCATCATCGTCGTCGTCGTCGTCGTTGTATTGTTGCATCATTCTACCCCTATTCATACGTGGGGTGGGTAGGAGCAAAGCAAGAAAAGAGACGAGAGAAAAGAAGAATATACAGTAAATGAAAACTGTAGGGAAAGAAGAGAAGAGAAAAGAAGAGAAAGAAGAGAAGGAATGGGGAAACTGAGAAAGGAACTCCACAGCATGTAGACAGAACAGAGAGAGAGAGAGAGAGAGAGAGAGCAAGTAATAGGCCAGCAAGGTTAAGAGAATTAAAACTCTTATCGTTATATATCCAGTAAATAAACACACTCCACAGAGGGTAGACAGCTCAAAACACTTTCGCCTTTACGGAACAGAAGTCACGGAAATAACTTATCGATAAAATTACACATAAAATTAGGAGAAAATATGATAGATCTAGAAAGAGGTCTGGAAAAGTGTGGACTTAGAATTTCACCATTATAAACTATAGATAATTCACAACACAGAGGACAGAAGAAATAATTTTACCATCATTTCACAACTCCAGTATTTACTCATGCTAAGAGAATGATGAAAAAGTTGCTTAAGGGAAAATTATACTATTACTCCTATGTCCCTGAATAAGATAAACGAAAGAGGAGGTAAAAGTGCTGACGAAAAAGAAATAGTTAGGATTCTGTAAATGTCCTTCTCGGTCTGTCTTTCCCACTTCCTCTGACCTCCAGTCTTTGAAATGCAGTGTGTCCAGGCATCTCAAAATGAATGGTTCTTGATTTTTTTCTTAAGGAGGAATAAGTTTAGCTACCTCTGTGTCTTGGGTTCTTTATGTGTTGAATTGATAGATAGATAGATAGACAGGTAGGTAAGTAGGTAGGTAAGTAGATGGGTAGGTAGGTAGGCAGGTAGGTAGGTAGATGGGTAGGTAGGTAGGAAGGTAGGTAGACAGATATAAACACACTGCACAGAAGAGAGACAAAAGAAAGGACTCGTCTTTTCACAGCATAGATGTGAAAAAGAAAAAAAAAAAGTTAAAATTCCGCCTCATGTAGGTAAATATATACAGAGGACAGACGAAGCAAATCTTTCACTTCTTCGCAACAACGGTATTTATTCAGGCCAAGAAAAAGCTGTCTATCCGCTTAACTCCTCTTCCTGTTCGTCATCCATCCGTAAGGCAAGGAAAATGTGACCTAGACAAATCAAAAGTATGTTCAGAGTAAACTTCATGTACTGTGAAAGGATTGTAAATTAGCGAGAAGGTTCTAGATATGACAGAGA